>NC_092196.1:12739357-13040191 GCF_043641665.1 Enoplosus armatus | reverse complement strand
TTGTTTTACTCAGCTCATTGCATTGCTTGGCTTTATTTTGTGCATACAGAGGCTGAAGCATAAAACGAGTCATACAAATTAGCTTATTTTTTCAAGTTCTGAAAATAACATTTTGAATACATTTACATTGTCACATATACAGGCTATAAAGAGAGACATCGAGACTCTTCACAACTTTATAGAGAAATAACAAAGCATCGTCAAAACAAGCTACAATTTATACAAAACAGCTTTATAATGTCAAAACAGTTGGCTGTACACATCGTTCGTTCCTGCAGCGTTATGACGTCAGAAACACCTCAAACAGACTGGCGACTGAATGCATGCGGTAAAAGATGCCAAAAGGAAGTCCAACATTCACGATAGCAGCCCACATGTTGAATTTGTAGAATTCAGTTTCAGTGTCATGGTCAAACTGAGGGCGAGCACCGAATGCCGGCATGATCCACAGCTGTCGGAGAAAGAAACGAGAGAACAGTGTTGAGTATTTGGTGAATTTTAAAGCAGTGAATTTGAGAGTGTGAGGGAGAGTGGTACTCACTATGACGTTGCCCAGTAGCAGAAACACACAGACCTCCTTCAACACCCGCCTCTTCCACAACAGTTTGGGTCTGTGCTCAGCCACGTGGCCGTGCAGGCTGTGTGCTGTGAGCACTGGGCTGGGCTTTGGGTCCATGTCGGACCCTTCAAGGCTGCTCAGATCTTTGCTCGGCTGCAGCACATACGGATTTGCAACCACAGTGATCGGGAGCACCTCGTGGAAGGGCTCCCGGTGCAGACCTTCGATGATGAAAAAGTTCTGCAGGCCGAGTTGGATCACCATTAGGATAGCCCAGGTCAGGTTGAGCCTGTTCAGGTGGCCTTTGGCTCCAGTTGCAACCATGGCTACGATGGTGAAATAGCTGATGATGAACTGTCCCAGTGAGGCTCCCACCAGCAGGCCCACGTCCAGGCTCCGCGTGGGGTTTTTCTCCGATACGTGCTCCCTGTGGTCCACCTTGTAGATGGCACAGCCGATCACGGTGGATACAGACATCATGGTCACTATCACTATATTCATGACAAAGTGCATCATCACTGCTTTGTCTTTCTCGTCATCATCACTATCGTCTTTTTGCATTTCCATCTCGTATACGATGAAGGTCGCCAGCCCCGCCACCACTAAGAGAACTCCTACCACAGGACCGATAAATACATCCTTCAGACGGAATTTGATGTGGTGGCTGTGTTCTTCCACTACTCTACCGACATTTTTCCACAAGACGTAGGCCATGGCGGAGGCAAAGAGACTGTACTCGATGTTGAAGGGGTACAAGTAGTAGTAGGCCTCCTTGAAGATGCTGCACGAGGTGTGGCTGCACTTGCACTTATCGTCTCCATATCCCGCTGTAAGACATGACACAGGTGGAGAGAAGTGTTATATTGTGGTATTTTAGTGCTTGTTATATATCTGCTTTGATTGCTTTATCTGATTTAATTGCCTTTGTTGATGTACATCATTCGTCCTGAGTGTTTAGTGGTGTTGCTCGGATAGTCGGGAACTGTTGTTTGGTGAAGGGACTCCTCTGTGACCGCAGTCATCCACACGACTAGATTTGTGGAGAGGGTGAGCATCAGCCCACAGCTAAATAAAAAGACAAGAAGACAAGAGAGGAACAAAAGGAAATAATAATCAGAGGCACTGTGTCAAAAAACTTAATGATCTGCTTCACCCATAATGTCAGTTTTTAATGTCATATTGATACTCAATGTGAGTGCAACATTTAAAATTACTGTCCATCAAGTTATAAAAGTTAAACCCAGTACAAGAAATGTACTGGTTTCTGCTTCAGCAAACGTGAATATTTGCTGGTTTTCTTAGTCCTCTATAATAGTAAAGGTCTCGTATGTTCATCAGACAAAACGAGCAACTTGGGCTCTGGGAAATTATGATAAACATTTTATCAATCAAATCAATCAGCCAATCAAGAAAAATATCTGCAGATTAATCGATAATGAAAATAATCCTCGGTTTCAGCCCTATTACAGTTTACAATAATGAAACGAACATAGTAATTGCACCTTTTCATGGTCTGCAAATATGCATAAAAATATTCAATTTCCCAGGCAACAAATGTTAAAGGAGGTTTATTTTGAAGTGCCCTCAGGGATAGCATGTTTACAAAGACAGTAAGAGATTAATCACCCACCGTGTAACGTTCTTTTGTAGCTGCACACAGTCCTTTGCGTGGATCCACAAAAAGTATGTCTGCGAATTGATTGCACAATTGTATTAATATTTTGCTTTGATAAAGACTTCAGTATATTTCTGATTTCTTTGCAATTGGCATTTTGTTTTTGACATTTTTACCTGCACAATTATAAAAATAAGTTGCACCACAGGGAATGCAACTTTAACAGCAGAATCGCAGTGCAGGTATCCCACATAGCTGGCTATCTTGAAAATGTCCATGATAATACTGAGGAGTCCAAATAGCACAAGTCCTCCTGAAGGAGCAAGAACATGTAGATCACAAAACTGCTTTGTAAATAAAAAACTTAGTTCTAAAGCAAGTGCAACATGTACTCACCCCTGAGCCATACAGGTCCGGCATGGCCATCCTTGTAAAAAACAGCGTTTTCTTTCCTGGCCGTGTAGACGACATAATAAATCATCCAGATGGAGGTGAAGAGAAGGAGGATGATGAGGAAAACCTGCAGGTCAGGGGTGCTGATGTTCACGTTGTTGTAGGCACTGCCGCTGACCAAAGCACAGCCCAGGATCAAGATGTTTACACAAATGATCCCAGACAGCATCCATCCCCAGTTTCGACCCCGCTCCCTCACGACTCCATTGGAAGGGATGTTCAGGTCGGGTTCACATGTGCTGCCCGATCGACCCGGCGCGTTGATGTTGTTGGACAGGTGGGCCTCCTCCGTCTCCCTGTCTTTGGCCGTCATCCTGCATGTTTTACAGGGATTGCCATCGGTCAAACAGTTGCATGGATAGCTAGTGTTCAAGCACATGGTTCCTCTCTCTAAGATCTATTCCCAAATGAATGCTGCACCTGGTTCCATATGAGACATTACAGGTTTAACAGCTACACCCACTCATTGGCTGCCTTTTAAAGACAGATCCCGCCCAAGCGAAACCTTTCCATGGACACAAAATCTGCATAATTGTTGGTGCTTCACAAAAGAGCAGTTTCAAATCAACAAATGGGGTTTAATTTCCTCCTCTTGTGGCACTAGTTCTGGAAAGTAATGCGTGTAAACTGCACTGAGTGAGAATCCACAAACACGTTTACATGAATTGCTATTTTCTTGAGGGAAGTCATCAACACTATCCCTCTCCATCTCTGATAAAATCAGGAATAACACCAGGACAGTTGAAGCAGAGCACATAATGAGCAAAATCGAGCTCATATAACAATTTGGCAAAGCAGTGACCTTCTAAAAAAGAAGAAAGGATTTCAGGATACCTGAAAGCCTACCTGATGTAGTGTGATCCTGAGAAGCAGCCTGAGCTGTCACGGCTTATATATGCCTTCAGAAACACGGTGGTTTACTGCACAGAGTCATAAATGTCAATAATCTGTTATGGACAACACCATATTATTACCAAACACAGCATGTTTTGCACAAAATATTCATGTAAAGTTCAAAAGATGTTTCTAGGAAAAACCTTTTCTCACGAAATCCAAAATACAAGAAACCGGTTCCTTTTTTGATAAGCAGCATTTTTTTTAATATTATACAATACTTTTTTAGTCCCAGCTGTTTGTTGTGAAAGTTCTAACAGCATGCACAAAATACATGTTTAGGTAAGGAAGAGGAAAAAACTGCAGGTGACATTAATTATCAAAACCATTTTTTCATGATCTTTGCTTTTTCACTTTTTTGCTGCAGCTGACCACATGCAGCTACACCTCACAATCTAAACGACGTCTAAATTCTCTAAATAGGCGTAGCAACGGTCACTCTCCTCTCTTTTTGATTTAGTGCTTGAAGGGAATACTTTCAGTTCTTCACTGCTTTTCATGACTCAATTAAGTGATGTGCGTCTGTATCTACAAAATGCCCGAGGTGCAGTACATGAAAAAGCCTGACCGCTATCTGTTTCTATTGTTATGGAAGTTTCAACTTAAGTCTCCCAGTCGCTGGTGCAACTATGCTTGTTTCAGATCAGTACTTAGGCTAATTTATATCCTTTTCATTGGGTGGGACTGAGAGCAGAGGAACTTCTTTTTTATTGCAACACTCCGTGGTACTCATGAAATCCCTCTTTGTCTGCACTAACGTCAGAACAATGGTTTATTCAAAAGAATGACAATGACATCAGAGGGACTGGGAATCTTCCCTGTGTGTCAATCACAATGAGACATCTCCAGTAAGTACTTCAGTACTTTCTCAAACGCCTGTACTATTTTCATTTCCTGAACAAGTTTATACAACTTAAGTGCAGTGGAGGGTTTTGTCTTGACGTGTATTCCTGTGTGATGAATGAGTTGAATGAATGAATGAAGGACAGTTTGCAGAAATGTTTTTTTCAGATTTAATGACATGAATATGCATGGCAATGTTCTTGTTTTGTATTAACCAGTAAAGTGTTCATTGACTGAATACCCCAAATACCTTTGCTTGCTTCCATATAATGCGTTACAGAACAGCAAATCTACACATCAGTAGTAAAGTGAGATTCAAATCTAGTTTTTAGTCTCTTGCAGTGCCTGCAGCCATAAAGGGCAAATTATATGCATAGTTAACTACACTCAGCAGCCAGTTTATTAGGTACACCTAGCTAAAACTAATGCAGTCTAATACAACAGTCCTGCAATAAATCCTCCATGAAGGTTATAATGTTCAGTCTTTGTTCAAACAGTTTTCAAGAGTTGTTGATTCAACTTTATGAGGATTTATTGCAGGACTGTTGTATTAGACTGCGTTAGTTTTAGCTGAGTGTACCGAATAAACTGGTAACTGAATGTATATCATACCAAAGCATCATGTCTTTTTAAAGTCACTGAGAGCCACAGACACACAGGGTGGAGATCAAAGTTGGAAAGTCCAGTAAAGTCAAATTCACCCATTAAGTCCCAATAGGAATGTTATAAAGAGCCTGATCAGTGTCTACATTCAGTTAGGGGTACCCGGGACTTGCAGTGTGCTTATTTGGGGGAGGGGGGGGGGGTGTTGTTTGGCGACCAGGGAAGGGTCCCCGGTCTGTTTTGGACCACCTCGGCCACCGGGAGCACTGTTACCCACTCGGCGCGCACCGCGGCGTCCCTGGATACCACTGACGCGCTCCGCCTGCAGCTCCTCCGCCGACCAGGAGCGAGTGTCTTTTGGGGGACAACTGTGGGACAAACTGGCACCCGAGCTGGTCTGCTCCCTCTCGAACATCGCCGCATGACGACGACGATGATGGTGGTGTTCATGACACGGAATGGAGTCGAGCAGGGTGGATTAATTCTGCACCATGAATGACAGGTACCACAAGGCGGCCCGGGACGGCTACCTGGACCTGCTGAAGGAGGCGACTCGGAAGGATCTCAACGCGCCGGACGAAGATGGCATGACACCGACGTTATGGGCTGCTTATCACGGCAACCTGGAGGCTCTGCGGCTGATCGTGGCGAGGGGGTGGGTAGAAAGCATTAGTGGCCATATGACTTGTTAGGGCGTGTGCGCAATATACGGCCACAACACTCACTCACATGTCCATCAGTCATTCTTATCGGGTAATACAAACATTTGTAGAGAAAAAGAGGAGCTATTTTACCATTTCCCCGTTATTCCAAACTTTTCAGTGTCAGATTAGGCAGAATCAGCCACACAATTACCCCCAAAATACCTTATTTCATCAAATTGTCAAAGAATACAACTAGAAATAATAATATGAAAAACTATGTCAATATTTGAACCACTTAAAGGCAATTTAATGCATTCGAACCACACAAAGTCTAAAAGTAACAATACACCACTAACAATGTAGGTCACCTTTTATAGGGTGCAACAATTATTTGAGCATTTGAACATACCCAGGGGAGAGGACAGGCCCTGACTTACTACAATAACCTCAGGCTTTGCTCTTGCCTTTAACCAAATAACCTGTTTGGTAACTATATTTAGTTGGCCAGGCCTGAAAAATGTCCATGTTGGGCTGGACAATAAAATATTTATGCACTAGCAGCACAAAGAAATACACCCATATGATGTTAGCAGGCCTATATCCACCTTTTTATTTGCATCGATAGTTTGTCATTTTCAAAGCCACTTAGGACTATTGACTGTGTAAAATTGATCACCTCTGTGCCATTTAACATGACAACACTGTTCAAGGCTCTCCTGAAAGCACCTATACATGGGATGAGTCAGAGATTTTACTACAGCTAGTACAGTTCATCAAATGCTCTGCAGTCCTGCATTCAGTGACAGTATTTTCCGATAACAACTGGAACATCTATGTTGACCCATAAAAAAGACTTTAAAGACAAACTGTACTGTACTGTATGTAAAAGGGAGGAATGTATACTTTGTTTTTAGAGGCACTATAGCCTATCATTACATAATTATCTGTTGCATTAAATCATCACAGGAAAAGGAAAATTATTTATCAAATTAACAGTAGATAACATCATTTTAGGAGGCAGCACCAGGGTATAAATGCTGGCCTTCAGCAAAGTGAGCAAATGTGATTGGCATTCATGGACAGAAACAGCATTCCTCATCCTTTCTGGCTGACCTGGTTTGCTTGTCAGCCAGAAAAATGGACCCATTATGAATCTGCTTAATTGAGTAAATCATGTGAGAGACTTACTGTAAAAGTGAGAGAACATCATTCATCAGTGTTTAGTTTATTGAATGAAAAATAGCAGAATTGAGGAAATGGATATTTATTTTTTCACAGTTTTTAAAACATGCAGGCAACAAAGCAGGGAAGGCTTCCAGTGCTATGTGATAATACTGAATTCACTATTTCCCACGCAATAAGTGTAAACAAGGCTCCAGAGGCATTCACCTGCCAAGGACATGCTATTGATAGCAGAAAACATAAACCTCTGATTGACAGGAGGTACTAACATTAAACATTAATAGCTGCCATAATGTTTCACAGAGGCACCAAACTCGTGAGAGAAGTTTAATACTGCTTGACAATTTCATGGGAAAGATGCCATGCAGAGCTATATTTGGCAAGTTTATTGCACTGGGCGGCCTGCAGTGACATCAAGCTGTCATAGGGAGTGAAGGGAGGGATAAGTAGGCAGACCTATCACCGCTGCGGTCGGCATTTTGCTGGGACGGACATAAATTATGACACGTAAAGCTATCATGTTAGATGTTCTCTACCTGCAACAAGCTTACTGTGTAATCTGAAGGTGATAAATATTTCATCTCAAAATAAAAATTGAACATAGCTAATTGCTGTTTATCTTTTGACATAAATTTATAGCGTTTTATGTTCCTTCATCTACATCAGTGCAGGGTTGACAGTGTAATTCCTTTGTTTGATCATTGTTTTATTGTCGCTTTCTGTGGCTGTTCACTGCATACTGTCCATTGTGCAGACTGATGACAGCCATTCCCCATGACCCTTGATCCTGAAGCTGCTTTTTTCTTTCTGATCTGATCGTTTAAACCCAATCCTGTCCAGACAAAAAAAGAGCAGGGCACTGAAATCAGAGTGGGACTTTGCTAATCGCTGCCTAGGTTGGGTCTGGCAGATCTGACACACATTCCCTGTGAAAACCTTACAACGCAATCCATCAATAATACATTTGCACTTCGACAGTAGCTTCACGTCCATCGTATCAAATATTCAGCAGTCTGTACGTGGCTACATTGGAAGACAGGGACGAGACAGTTCAGTAAACATGTAAATTCAGGAGTTGTGACACCAGTCAGAGGACTCCAGACTGAAAATAAATGCAGAAAAAATAAGTTAAAACTTTATTACTAATATACAGTTGTGGTGGCCACAAACAAACTGTACATGATGAATAAATCCTGTTTTCCTTTGAACATTATCAGTAAGATGTTTAGTGGAATACTCGTTTGAACAAAATTTTAATAATGAGCAAACTAATGAGCTTTCATGGATTTGCACGTCAACCTTATGATGAAAGAAAAGTAAGAAAGCTCCAAACACATCTGTCCTCCAACCAGCTGTAGTACTGTATGTTTGTGACTTGAGGAATTCAGGGTGACATCACCAGCCATGCACAGTTGTGCTTTTTGAGTCGGGCGCAACCTATTAGGCCTCCCCTGAAACTGGATACAGGTAGTGTAGCAGTGGTGCTGGCAAAACTGTGGTCATATTACAGAGCAACAGCAACAGTGCAGCACACATAGAGGTAACCCTAAGGTCGTGGACTGTCAGCCAAGGGTAAATTGCTGCTTGCTTATATTTTTAGTTATGGCCCCTGCATGACAGTAAATTCCTTTTGAAGGATAATTTTAATCAAACCATCCTATTTGCCAATTGGTCAAAGCCATTAAAACAAATTGCTGCCCAAAGAAAATCTATGGTTGGTTTTCTGAAAGAGCAATGAAGTGTTTAGACTATAAATTATTAAATAAGGCCCCATTAACAACCCACGGATGGCAGGTCAGTGCTGAAAACATAATCAAAAAATCACATGCTTACTCATGAGTGAGTCATCTAAACAGAAGACCAAGGAGGCAACCTGTATCCATAACCTTTCTTACAGAAATGAAAATATTTATTTTGTAAATCTGATACAAGTTCTCTGAGTCTAAAGGTTGTATTTAATATATTTCTTATGACTCACAGAGGAAACCCTGACAAGTGTGACATATGGGGGAACACACCGCTCCACCTGGCAGCTGCCAACGGTCACCACAACTGCCTTTTCTTCCTGGTGTCTTTCGGTGCCAACATATGGTGCCTGGACAACGACTACCACACGCCGTTGGACATGGCTGCCACAAAGAATCACATGGATTGCGTCCGCTACCTGGATTCCATCGCTGTCAAGCAGACAGGCCTCAACCCCAAGCTGGTCAACAAGCTGAAGGACCGGGCGTTTCGCGAGGCTGAGCGGCGAATCAAAGAGTGCGTGAAGATGCAGAAGAAACACCACAAACGCATGGAGCGGAAGTTTCATAAGGACGCCTCTGAGGCTTCTGCATCAGACGCCATGAGCTTTTCCAGTTACACCAGCAGCTCTATTAGCCATAAGCTGCGCAACTTTAATGCAGCCACCGTCAGTGTGCCATATTCTCAGGTCAGTACTCAGGTTTTTATTTGTCTATTCTTATAGATACAGAGTTTATTTGTTTTTTTAGTTCAGTTTGCCAACTAGAAAACATTTTCAAATCCCTCCTCTTAACTGCTAAACTTAATAAGACTAAGCTGAAAGCTAATATGGTCACAGTGACAAAGCTAAAAAGCTGATGTTTAACAGATATCATTTTTTACCATGTTCATCATCTTAGTTTAGCATGTTTGCATGCTAACATTTGCTAATTAGCGCGAAACACAAATTACAACTGAAAATAATGTTGCTTGTTTTCCAAGTATTTAAACCAAAGTAATTTTGGCCTGATGTTGAGGAAATGCGAAGGGATTACCAAAATTGTTACAATTCATCTTCTGGGGACCATGACTGTCTGTAAAAAATGTCATTACAATCCATCCAATAGTTGTCAAGATATGTCACCAAAAACCAAGAATGTCATCTCATGGTGGCGCTAGAAGAAAAGTCAGGGGATACCAAAGTCGGCAGGATTCATCCTCTGGGGACCATGCACCTCAGTACCAAATTTCATGGCAATCCATTCAGTAGTTGTTGGGATATTTCAGTCTGATAAAAATAGGAATCTATCTCAAAGCTTTTAAAATTGGTCACGAGTAATGTTTCGAAACTCTAATCATTTGTGATTGTGCCTAATTGCTGTATTATTCACGTCCTGTTAGGCTACTCTCCATGCCACAAACCGAGGGAAGACAAAGATTCAGAAGAAGCTGGAGAAGAGGAAACAAGGAGATGGGACCTTTAAAATCTACGAGGATGGGAGGAAGAGTGTGCGCTCCCTCTCTGGACTGCAGCTGGGCAACGATGTCATGTTTGTCAAACAGGGGACTTCGGTCAACCCAAAGGACCGGGGCCGCCGCAACATTCGCGACATGTTCCCCAGAGACAATTACGATGCCATTTCACGTGCCATGAGCGAGCCGGACCTCCACAGGCCCGATGTGGACTATTCTGAGATCAGCACTGACTCAGGACATGATTCCCTGTTCAACCGGCCCGGTCTAGGCACCATGGTCTTCAGGAGAAATTATGTGAGTGGAGGGATGTTTGACCTAGGTGGTCGGGATGACACCAGTGTGGACCAGTCGGTCAACAATGTGCGTTTACACAGTCGGCTGCAGCAAAACCAGAGTGTAGATGAAGACAGCATTGGCAGCGCACGCAGCCTGCAGGAGAGGAACGTGGAGGAGCTGCCCTGGGAGGAAGTCGAATTGGGGCTGGACGATGATGATGATCCTGATACCAGCCCTCTGGAGGTCTTCCTGGCCACTCAGAGCATGAGCGAGTTTTTCTCCATCTTCAAGAGGGAGAAGATCGACCTTGAAGCACTGTTGCTGTGCTCTGACCGTGACCTCATGAGTATCCATATCCCCTTAGGACCGAGGAAAAAAATCTTAGATGCCTGTAAGAGACGGCTGGAGACCATGGAGGATCCAGACTGCATCGAGGACACAGAACTGTGAGTGATGAGATTTTCAGTTGTCTCTGTACTGCAGCGCAAATCCTCTTCAGTTACAAACACAGTGTCTTCTCTTGTCTTCTCTCTGTCCTGCAGATAATAAAAGTTGTTGTAGATGGCCCTCCTGCTGTGTGCTCATCCAGCCTTAAAGGTCAGTGGAGCGTTGTGGAGTGAATGTCACGTATGGACAGGGAGGACTTAATGATTTACCTCTCCTGGTACCTTGGTGGTAACAAAGCAGAAAGGACGCTGTCAAGATGAATATGTCAAGCAAGAAGAGACGAGTGTGAGGTAAATTTTTAACAGGGTTCTTTTACAGTGTCTTGTTAGCCTCGGGAGGAAAATATCTCTGTATGTTGGCTGGTCGGAGTCCCCTGCACTGCATGGTTTAACAAACTGAAAGACAATTATCAGAGTGAGGTGCCGTGCAGTGTCATTGCATGCCATGTTGCATAGTTAACAGAGAGTTGATTGTGGGGTCTGTGTCCCCTGAACGTGTTTGCCCCTGTGGGGTAAATCCTACCACCTCATGTGCCTGCATTGCTTGTGCCTGTGCATTTGCTTAAAAGTATCTGTTGTCATAAATACCTTTGACATTACTTTATTATTAACTGTTTCAGATTCAATTAAAAAGCAGCAATTTCACCCAGAGCCACTCAGCTGTTTCCTTACTCGTATTTCATCTCTGTACATGTTTACATACAGCAAACCATGAGAGTCCAAGTGTGGCTCAATGCAGGCCAATTGTTCACATTACTGTTACTGATTTACTGTAGTATTGTAAGATACAGAGAGAAAACACAGTAGTACTTTAGATAATTTTATAATACACAATATAACATGTTGTAGTTCTATATTTTACATGTTCAGTCCATACACCAGGAGATTTATACACCTTTGTTTATCACTCATGTCAGTCTTCCAACTCTTTGTATCTTGAGTACTTTTTTTGTAATTAATGTACATCTGCACAGGAGCATATGTCGCAACTTTTTAACATTTTAGGTGGATTTTAAATAAAAAATACTAATGTTTTTAACACTGTGAATAACTTAACTGATGTATCTATATACTTTGCTCTCCATGCTGCACTCTACTTGCTATATTTTACCTGCAGAGTAGCTGAGGTTTGCAGAGTATAGTGTAAGATGTGCCTTAATAAAGCAGGGCCATAACTAATATTGAGGACACTTATGTTATGTTACGCATATTGGATTTTTTAGGGCTGATTCTGATATTTCTTATTTAATTTAATATTTTTAAATTGTGGCCTACTCATTCTGAGCAGAAACTTAAATTAAAATAAGGTGGGTTTTAATTGGCTAATTTGCTCCAGAATCACATACATGTAAAGATAGAATGTGTGTTTATGTTTTGAGTTTTTAAATACTTGGAAAATTTGTATAGAGTTTGGTTGGTAGCTCGTTAAACATTTAGATTCTGCTTTGGCCTCAGTATTTCTAAAGCCCCAGTACAAAGTAAGTGACAGACATGTAAATGAATTGAGTTCCTACCTATGCATAGTGTAACAAATATGCACTGCTTGTATGTAGTCAAGTTCTATTATGCAGTTTTTACAGATCAATGAACTTCCTGTCTCAGTCATCATCTGTTTACAAAGACATCATTTTAAGACTTTGGTGTGTGCATCTGCGTGTGAGACACAGAGAGTGGAAAATACTTGTTTTGGCATCTTCAGCTGTCCTGATAATCCTCACATGCAGCTCACACACACAAAAGACAAGCGTCATTCTTTCCTTTGTACCACATGACATGAAGTCAGGAAGTTGTGCTGTAGATAAGTGCCGTTGTCTTGAAGCTCTTACATAACATTTTTATCAGAAGGAAACACTCGTCATACTCCACATTGGTCCTTTGGCAGCATTTAAGTATTCACTGATGTTTTTATTAATACATTTGTCTTATTGGTGACAGAACCAAGACACAACTGTTTTCTTTTCACCATTATTGCTGAAATAAACCTTTAAATCCAACTTTGTCAAACCAGTAAACAAGCCAGGTCATCAACTCAGACAGAATGAAAGGGAGGATGTCCATCGCCCTCCCTGGCTTTGCCATAATATACTCGTCATTTCCTCCCCTCTTCTGTGTAATCTGCTGTGTCTTTGGCTTAGTGAGGCTGGATACAGAGCAAGGGGAAGAGTAAAACAGGAGGGGTGAAAAATGTGAATGCTTCAGCTGGCTGAGTACAAAATACCGTAGGCGTGGTTTTCAATTCTTTCCTTATGCACTCTGAGGGTCTTTGGATCTCAGTAAAGGCAGGAAAAGCAGCAGTACGTGCACAGTAGGCCTTGTGACTGCCTAAAGCTCAAACACATCAGGTTTAAGGTGACTTGAAGAACTCTCTCAAACATGGCAACTCTGAGTGATAACAATGAGGAGAATTTGAAGGATAGTAACATGGAGGAAAAGGAGGAACCGAGGGATCCTGCCATCGAGGCATCCGACACGGAAGATGTGGTATGCGACTCCTGCATGGACAGCCCCAGCAAGGCCCTAAAATCCTGCCTGACCTGCCAGGTGTCTTACTGCGAGGCCCATCTCAGACCCCATCTGGAGAACGCCAAATTTCAAAACCATCGTCTGGTGGATCCCCTCCACGACATCGATTGTCGGACCTGTGAGGTTCATCAACTTCCTCTCGAACGTTTCTGTCTGGTGGACGGCTGCTGTGTGTGTCTGGACTGTGAGAACCAGGAGCACAAAGGGCACACAACTGCGCCTGTGGGGGAGGCACGCACACAGATCGAGGTATTAACAACACAACACATTGTACAGTTGATTCAACACGTTTAATATTGTGAGACTAATTTTTGTTTTGGCTGTATCATATATTTTTCGAATGTGCTTTAATTGTTTCAAACTATTTTCCGTTTATCATCTCAAAAGGGCAAAATATTAATTTAGGATATTACGTCAGTAATGACGTCTTTGCAAACCGGACGCCACATCTGGTGCAGTTGTGTTTGTGACGATTGTTTGTACTGTAGACTGAGCAGCAGAAGAAACAAGAAGAGATCAGTCAGAGTTTCTCAGCAGCTGAGAAAGCAATCGGAAAGCTACAGAGCAACAGTGACTTAATTAAGGTATGTTACATTAGCAAAGATTACGCCATAACTCATATTTTATAATGCACAATGGTCTGGTTTTAATATGTTTTTCTGATTTCAGTCTTCAGTGCAGGAGGTTTGTGCTGTTGTTGAACAGCAGTTCACCAGGCTGCAGACAACCGTAGAGGAGGCCAGGAAAGGGGCGGCGGAGGTGCTGCAGGGAGAGCAGAGACGGGCCCTCAGACAGGCAGAAAGCATCCAGGCACATCTGGAGCAGAGGAGAGCAGAGCTGATGAAAACGTTGGCTCAAATGAACAAACTGTCCAGGAGCAAATCTGACGTTGACTTCCTGCAGGTACAAAATATAAATATAAACGTTAGTAGAGAATGGCCCAGCAGGTGTGAACCCATTTCGGTCAGACGTCTCATATGATCTGGGATTAGCACAGGATGTTCTCTGAGACAAAGAGTTTATTTTGGACGCTGCTGAGTTGACAGTGTACACAGAGCAGGCATTTCAGCAATTTCACAGAGAAAAGTTCTGGATCAGAGAAAAGGAGTTGCATGTTATTTAACAGCTTCATTTCACATCATAATACTTGATATATGCTACTTTTGTTTTTGTTCCAGGAGTACTCGGAGTGGAAGAAAGGAGTGGCAGATGTCTGTCTGCCTCTTGCGTACATCAACCGCATGGACCATCTAAACTCTTATGTCCAAGTAGTGACTGATGCTACACAGGAGCTGTGTGACCTGATCCTCTCCTCCTACAGAGACAAACTGAACTTGATTTGGAAAAGTGGTGAGCGTGTGTCATATTGTATACTTATACCTTACATCTTCTGGCTCCTCATGGAGAAAACTGCCTCGAACGCACTTACTTCAGTGTATCTTGCTATGTGCACATTTAGCCATGCTAGCGGCATGGCAATGTCTATCAGTGGGTCAATCGGTTGGTCCACCACTTTGGTGCAGACTGAAATATCTCAACAACTATTAGATGGATTGCCATGAAATATGTTTATATATTTATACAGACATTCATGGTCCCCAGATGATGAATCCTAATGACTTTGATGATCCTCTGACTTTTCCTCTAGCGCCACCATGAGGTTCACATTTGTAGTTTTGAGTGAAATGGCTCAACAACTGTTGGATCAGCTGTACTTGTGTGTTTTGTGGTAATTAGCAAATGTTAGCATGCTATCATGCTAAACTAAGATGGTGAACATAGTAAACATCATAGTACCTGCTTAACATCAGCATGTTAGCATTGTCATTCTGAGCATGTTAGTACAGCCTCAAAAAGCCGCTTGCATGGCTGTAGACTCTTAGTATTGTTCTTTAATCTTTCTTTGCTCAGCTCCATTTTTTAAAACCTCTCTTATGAAATATTAAGTACATTGTAGAATTGATCATGTCTTACGATAATACCGAATAATCTTTCTGCAAAATGATAAACTAGGTACTAAGTCCCAGATGCCGCAATCTCAACCTTCATCCCTCCCTGATCCTGAGACGCGAGAGGACTTTTTGAAATGTAAATACACTTTATATATTATATATATTATGTTGTGTATTTTCTGTTTGTCGAGCCGTACCTGTTCATTTGGCTTGTGAATTATTCACAAATCATATTTCCCCTTTATTGTAGACACAAGGATGTTGACATTTGATCCAGACACCACCCATAATTTCCTACGTGTGATGGTGGACAACAGAAAGCTGACCAACACCAGCCCCTGGCAGCACAGCTACCCAGACCACCCTGATCGCTTCGAGTATTGGCGTCAGGCAATGACTTCGGAGAGCCTTTACCTGGGGAAGCACTACATTGAAGTGGAGCTGAGTGGGGAAGGTGCACATGTTGGAGTCACGTACAAGAGTATCGATCGTAAGGGAGAGCAAAGCGCCAGCTGCATCACTGGGAACGACTTCTCCTGGTGCATGGGAAGGAACAGCCGAGGTTTCTTTGCCTGGCATGCTGATGTGGAGATGCCCTTGGAAGTCACTGATATCACAAGAATCGGCTTATATGTTGACTTTCCCAGAGGATCCGTGTCTTTCTATGATGTAACTGGCGCTATGAGGCTACTCCACAAGTACACAGCCGATTTCATAGAGCCCTTATATGTCACAGCCTGGCTGTCAAAGAAAGACAATGTTGTTTCTCTGGTTGATGCGGAGTGATGCCTCTTCCCGTGTTTTACAAAACGATCGTCTGCCTTCACTGTGAGCTTGTAAAAGTAAAATGAGTGCATTATAAACGTTTATTGAGGTTACATAACAAGGTACATAAAGTTATGGTACATGTGGAGGATTTTTTCACATACGTGTCACTGACAGTTAAATTTACTACCATCTAGTGGTAACTGTGCAACATGGACGTAAGAAACCCATGCAGCAGCATGTGAGTTTGGACTTTACTGTAGTTTTATTGCAACTTTACTGCTCTTAAATGTGATATGAATGAGGAAAAAAGTACACAATTATGTGTCAGCAATTCTTTTATTTGTCTTCCAAGTCCATTTGGTTATTAAAAGCTTCAGTGTCTGTCAGCATTTTTCATAGGTTTATTTACATTGGTGAATTATTATAAAGATATAAGAGGATTTATTGTTTAAAATCATCAATTTAATACAAAAGTACTTTGGAAATCAAAGTTCACTGCAGTAAACTTCAGGCATTGAAATCAGTTTCGTTCTCGTCATAAACTGGATTTATAAAGTGCACCCCTGTCCGAGTCAAGGAGATTGAATTGTTTGTTTGAGTCCCATACACACCAGGAATATCAGGCAGCATGTTGGGCTTGTCAAAGATGGGATTATCGAAGCCATGGTCGAGCGGCCCACCAAGCTCTTCAACATCACTGTTTCTCTTCAAGCTGCTCAGAGACGGCAGCGAAGGCAGGGCCGGCATTTGGACAACCCCTGTACGAATCAGGACAACCACGGCGATGATGAGTGTAATCATAATTAAAACCCCAAACACAACTCCAACCACCATCCCAGCATTGCCTCCAGACTGATCACTGCTGCTCCCAGAGGAGGCTTGAAATTCAGCCCCAGTGATTCCCAGGTTAGAGCCATGAGAACGGGCATCCTTCACTATGTCCCAGGCCAGAGCGTCTGACTGGGTTCCCTTCCCCCCATCCAGGATAACCACCTGGATCTCGGGTGAGGTACCAAAAGGGACGACGCCCATCAAACGCTGGGACTTGAAGACTTTAGACATGCCCAGCTGAAGGGATTTGTATTGTGGCAGGATAAGAAATAGGTGATGCACTCGTTGTCTGTAAGTTTGCAGGTTGAAAGCAGCAGCGTATTGGATGGTGACAATGGCACCACAAACATCACAGCAGTGTCCTACAGGGAGGAGAGGCTTCTTACAGCTCAGAGAGGCACATGTTACAGTGCTACAGATCCGCTGACGGTTTACAGAATTCCCACAGTCGCAGCCAGAAGTATCCCCACAGCCCGAGTTTCCAACCGTGACAGCAGAGGATCCGTGAAACTGCAGCCTGCCTGAGCGCGAGCTGAGATACTGGGAGAACTCAGATCTGCTGTCAAACATCTTCCCCAGCACAGACACGGATTTTACAGGAATGCTAGACTGACTGGAGCTGGTGTCCACCCTGAAAGAGGAGCTGGCTTTAAAAACCACATCATCATACTGGCAGGGGACACTCTCTTCATGGACTGCGAATAAGACATTTCCACGCTGCAGGTCATCCAGAGATGCAGCCACCTGCCACAGAGCTGGGTTAAACCACTGAAGAGACTCTGAATCTTTGAACTGGGCCGTGACACCTGCTCCGCAGCCTGGCTCTTGTCCGCTCACAACGTAAAATCCAGCTCCCGAATTCAGAATGAACTCTCCATCAACTGGCAGCCTCATTTCCCGCACAGCATGTGTGGTCTCCACAAACACAGACACTTGTCTCTGGGCTGAAAACTGGACTATGTCGTTGCCACATGGGACAGCGTCTTTGTCCCAGTTGGACTTGTTCTCATAGTTGGTGTCAGGAATCCACTGTTTGTACAGGGCATCCGCTGCCCCGACAAGACAGAAGAGAAGGAGCATATGTGGTGTTTTCAGCATCCTGAATATTTGTGACAGACTGGGAGAACACTAGATGACCTTTGCTTCCAACCTTGTGACTAACACGAGTGCACACAGCTGACCAGCAAAGTTGACGAGCTCTGAACCACATCAACCTGCTCAAGCAGGTGACCTGTAAAAGATTTACATTTTCTGCAATAACAGACCTTTAAGACAAGTTTTTTATGTTTTTCCCTTTTTTTAGTTTGTCTATCATGAGAATATCTTGAACACTTATGACCATATTTCTATGAAGTTTCTAAAGTTTAGTGGTTATCCAGGTTTGGGCTTTCTCCCATTCTCCTATCTTTTCTATCCAGGCTAAACTAACAGATATTACTTACTTCAGATAGTATAACTGATTGTATTTTAAACATCCACATCAATAACTTATAGACAGTCCTCTGAGCTCCTTTTGCCCTTCAAGTACTTTGGAGTCAGTCTGGCAACTTTGCTGAGGTTTTCACCATGAACTGTTTTACGTAACAAAAATACATTAGGAACTCTATTAAACTAATGGTTAAAACATGACATTTGACATGCAGATGCCTTTAAAGGAAGCAAATGTAATCATTTAGCTCTTATCTTAATCAAATTGATATGAAATCCAATTATGTTACAGATATAAAACTGGATTAAATATGAAATGTAATAACTAGAATTTTTATTGTGACCAGAAAGCACTCAGTTAAGATTACGAACACTGTATGCCATAAAGGCAGAATAGACAGCGAAGTGCAGTAAAAAAGCATGCAAAGAAATACCCTGAATTTAAACGGATGTTCTTTCTCTCTCACACACATCATAATTATTGTCATTTAGTAAACCTGTATGATCTTAGTGGGCCACTTCATCATGCAAGTGTATTAATTCTGTAGCAGTTGTTTACTTGGTTTTAATTTTATAAATGTGTTGCCTTTGCTTTTATGACAGCTTCACATAACAAACTGCTTTGTCGTATTTGTAAATCCCCAGTAACCAAAGTGTTACTCAGCAGAGATCTCCAGATAAGGCAGAAATCCTGCTTCTTGGAACAGGTTCCAGGACTATATGCATAACAATGTAAACGCGTACACCCTCATTGAACCTGTATTTCCCCTGAGGTGTCTCACATGTGCCACGGCTGCATGTTATTAGAGATAAGCATGTTGTTTACATGGAATAACAATAAAATGAGGGGCCAAACGGGACTTGGTGGTGGCGATCGGAACTGCCCCCTTAAAAGTGATGGAGGATCGCTGCAGACACGAGAATAACTGATCAGCTGAAACTAATTACACCTGTTTGTCTTCATTTACTACACCTGTGCGATCTGACCTGCTCCAGTTTTCTCGGTGTATTTCCTTTAATCCCCGCATGCATTTGAAACACGATATAGACAGGCCCAGCTGATCTGAGACCTGCCTCTGACTTTGATTGTGGCGAACAGTCTCCGTTTGGCCGGAGGGACATCATGAAAACTGTAGCCCGACAGATGTTCCGGACCTGCAACAAACTCTTCTCTAGGTAAAATGGTGGTGATGCATTTTTTAGAGTCACTTTTTTTTGTTAACTGTGCAGAGCTATTATTCACTACCGTGCAGGGACGGTTCTAGGGTCAGTGGACATCCGGGGCTTAGTCCTGACGTCTTTCAATGCGTCAATCAATAAATCTTGCAATATGCACTACCACCAGTAGTGTTGTACTGGACTACATATATTGAAGTGGTTTAATGTTCTTCCTCCCTGTGTGTAAATGTGGTGGGCAAAACGTTAGAAACGCTCCTCACTATAATGCAGTCCAGTTCAACAAGTATGGCTGAGCTGTTGTATTGGATTGCATTAGATTTTACAAGTGTAGCAGGAAATTAATTAAAAGAAAGCTATATTTTAAACGATGTATAAGGCTGTTATCTGACTGAATTGCCATTTTTATTTCACTTCAGTGCAATACTTAAGGTCTTATCAAATAATAAAGAAGAAAATCCCCATAATTAAAAAAAAAAAAAAAAAAAAAAAAAAAAAGCTAAAAAGGCTGTTCCACAGTCTCCACCTGCCGATGAAGGACAGTTTCTCTGTGCACATCTAAAATCGGAGTTCATGTATGAGGCAACTAATTTAGAGGCCAATCCTGGTCCAATATGCAATTTACACATGTGTGATGAGGAACTCTCTGGTGCACATGCACTAACAATGGACCTTTTGGGTAAGCAGGAGACATCTTTTGTCCAGTAGTTGTGTATAGTTGTGCAGTGTGTGTTTGGTAATGAGACTTTAAGGCCCTTATCTAGACCTACAGTTTTCCAATATAGACTCATAAAGCTGGTCTTCAGCTGGTCACCTAAACAGCATGGGATTATTGCCTGTTTTTCTGAAACATGCACACCTTCATGACGTGTGTCCTTTTTGTAGAAAAACACCAAATGATGTTGTGGAGGCCCATCCATCCAACATTGAGACAGCAGCACAGCTGGAAAACATCCAGCATTTGCCCAGTCCTTCCCATTCTCCCAGTGTGGAGGCTGTTCGAGAGAGCGTTCACCATGTGGAGGCAGTGATGGAGAGGGCCCACCATGGTGGTGGATGGCTCCTTTCTGGTATCATCTGCATCAACATCCTGATCCTGGGCTGCGCTCTGGTCAGCGGCAGTGCCTTCAACAGCGTGGCCATTACTGCAGTGCACAGGCAAATCTTCCTCATCATTCTCCTCCTCCTCACAATGTTGTGGATGCTGTTTTACACGGCCTTCACCTCTCGAAAGGATCAAGCAGTCTTGTTCAAAGACAGCCATGCAGGGCCTGTGTGGCTCCGTGGTGAGAGCTCTTGACGTTCTGGGACTCTGTTGTTTTTAGATGAATGTCATTTCAAGGCTTAATCACTTAAATGTTTATATTTCAGCTGGACTTCTGCTGTTTGGGCTTCTCAGTCTCCTCATGGACATCTTCAAGATTGCCAACTATGTGGGCTACCTTCACTGTGACTCTGCTGTTAAAGTTGCCTTCCCTGTCGTCCAAGCTGTATTTTTGTTTGTCCAGGTTGTTGCATTTTTAGAACATTACGCTTGTGCATCGTAAGAACATGCAGTCATACTTGCACTTTGAACTTGGAGTTGGGAAAACGTAACAAAACTGTTTATTTCCAGACATACTTCCTGTGGATTCATGCAAAGGACTGTGTGCAGCTACACACAAATTTTACACGGTAAATCCTTTTTTATTTACTCACTAGAAAATCTTCAATCTTGCAGGACACTCATGTTTTCACTCTTCCCAGGTGTGGGCTTACTCTTACGCTGTCAACTAACCTGGTGGTGTGGATGGCAGCTGTGACTGAGGAATCACTTCACCAAACTGAGATTCCTGATCTAAATGTCAACGTCTCACACAAGATGTACAGAGGTATTTCGGCCTAGTTTGTGTTCAATTCTAATTAGATTTATTCATGGATTCATTGAGGGAAGCAATAACTTTTCTTTCCGTTTCAGCCAGCTATGGCGATCAGAAGTGTAAATGCAGTCACTCGGTGTGCGACACCTTCAAAGAGGCCTTCTACTACCTGTACCCCTTCAATATAGAGTACAGCCTCTTTGCTTCGGCCATGGCCTATGTCATGTGGAAAAATGTTGGCCGACTTGTGGAGGATCACAGCCACCACAATGTGAAGTTCCGTCCAAAGGATGTGTGTTTGGGACCTTTAACAGGAATACTGCTGGTGGTGGCAGGACTTGTAACATTCATAGTGTACGAGGTGGACATACTAAAAGAGGACGAGAACAAGAGAAACGAGGCCCTGCTGATTCATTTCATCATGAATATAGTGATCGTGAGCCTGATGTGCCTCTTCACAGTGATTGGCTGCATCGTCTACAGGCTGGACCAAAGGGAGCACGTGTCTGAGAAAAACCCCACTCGCAGCCTGGATGTGGGACTGCTGGTGGGAGCCTCACTGGGGCAGTTCATCATCAGCTATTTCACCATGGTGGCCGTGGTGGCTACGGGAGCCAGAGGGTACCTGAACGCCCTCAACCTGTCCTGGGCTGTGCTGACGGTGCTCCAGCTCGGCCTGCAGAACTACTTCATCATCGAGGGCCTCCATCGGGAGCCCTTCCACGTGATGCAGGAAGCGGCTCTGCACACAAACGCTCACGCCTTCCAAGAACACACAGAGCTGAGCATCATCATGGAGAGCAATAAGTCCAGCTACTTCCTGACCTCAAGTCTTGATAAGCCAAGCTGGAAGAGAAGAGTACTGAAGGAAGTCTGTGCCTTTCTGCTGCTTGCTAACATAATTGTAAGTTGTATTTATGCTTTATTTTCTAGCATTTACTATAATTGCAGCAAACCAATGATCAATGTTTATTCACTCATTCTGTATCGACAGCTGTGGATCATGCCTGCCTTCGGTGCTCGTCCCCAGTTTGACCATCCCGTCGAGATAAAATTCTACAAATTCACAATGTGGGCTGCCATTGTGAATATCGGACTTCCCTTTGGCATCTTCTACCGCATGCACTCTGTCGCCAGCCTTTTTGAGGTCTACTTAATCTCTTAGGTGGGCTTCTTTTTCAGCATTGAGAGCCATTTTATGATAGTCTATTTTATTTATTAAATGTTTAAATTGCACTTGTTAATAAATTTTAAATCTAAGAAAAAATGTCATCATGCTGTTGGATTTGCTGACCTAATATTTCCATACATACGTTTGTATAGCCACTAATTATTTTTAAATGCAAGAAAAGAAAATGGCTGCTGTTTGAACATCACAAACAGTGCTAATTCTGCCCTTTAGAGCAGTGGTTCCCTATTTTTTTTTTTTAAACAAAATATCTGCTTACAACCCCTTGTCACAGGCTTAATTAGGATATGTATGAATGTTAAATGGAATAGTTTTTAGGGGCCTGAAGATTTGTCCTGTGACCTCTTTTGGGGGTCCCACATTGGTTGTCTTAAACCAATTTTAAAAAATGGACTTAAGCAAAGCTGCAATTGGATGCTCAAAACATTTCATAGCAGAGTTTGCAAATATGCTATATACTGGTATATAGAGATTTCTGGGGTAAAGTAGTAAATGTCGGCTGGTTTCTAATTGAGGCCGCATACTGTGCTCTGTTAGAAGTCAAACCTTTAGCTGATTGACTGCTGGACGGGGCTTAGTGGACTTAGTGCCATCTAGTGATCACGATGTAAAGGGGCAGCTTTCACTTCACACAGATGGTGGACAAAGACAATCGCTGTTCAGTTAATATGGATGATTAGTGTTGATTTAACTTGACTTTCAGTTTTGGTGATGATCTACGTGGTTCAGAGAGTGATGACTGACTCTGAACAGTGAGCTCAGTGTTCAGTAATGTGACTGAAACAGAATTCACAGATGCATATCAATATATATTTTTAGGATAATTTAAGGAAAATACAATTTTCAACATCAAGCATTGTAAGCATAGCCAGCCAGATTAAAACATAAACCTGGTCATACACATAAAAACATACAATCTGTATTATTGTCTCAAATTCTGTAGAGTTACATCGTCACAAACTATAACCATAATAACAGACAACTCATTTAAGAGTGCAAGTTCACTTCAAAGCATGGCAAGTACGACAAATAACGTGAAACACCAATATTGTGCCGTCCTTGATTTGTTACAAGCCGCTTTTGGAAAGCACCATATCTTCTACAACAAGTCTGACTTTCACTTCTACACTGTCAAAAGTGCCTTCAGGAGACGCTCCAGTCATCTCAGTGCTTGGACAGACATTCTATGGTCTTGAGGTCTAAAGAAATGTACACAGTTGTTTATGGACAATATTGATAATTCAGTCATCTCCCGTCTTAATCTGAGAGGTATGTCCACCTCACTCGTCTGAATGACTCCTATCCAAGTCGGTGGCGTAAGCGTTTTGATGATGATTACGGAGGCAAGTTAAACACAGTGAGGTTTACTGGGAAACCAGCAGATACTGAGGGGGGAGAGGAACCCAGGAGTTGAACAGTCCCATTTTCAGTCTTCCATCTACATCCTCTGAATCTCAAAAAGGCGGACATCAGTGTCATACCAGATAGGAGGGTCCACATTGCTAGAAAAACAGAATAAGGCTGTTAGCGTTTAGTCGGTGCGGAAAGGCGAGTGTTTGCATTATTCTCAGTTCTTATGGTTGACTCACCGCAAATAGACGACCCCCCACATGTAGGTGCGAAACCACATGGCAGTGCCTGCGTTAGCCTGATACTTTCTGATGAGGATGGGGTGAGGGACTGGCAGCAGGCCCACTAACGTGCCATGCTGGAGAAACTTCAGGATCTCTGATTCATCTGTCAGACCCCTGCAGTGAAATACGTGAGCACACTTTAAAAGGTTCAAAAAGAATCTCAGTCCATGAATGACTTCTACATGCCAACTGAAGAAGGAACGTTTGCGTACTTGTCGATGCAGATCTTCTCCACCTGGGGAACTAGCACTTGTAGGAGTCGCATGATAGTCTGCAGGGGTAGTTTACACTTCCAGGAGAGGACCTGGTACAAAAAAAAAGGTAAATCCAGATCAGTTACACATTCTGCCAAATATCCAACATGCATCAAAAACTGAAGCTGTGAGCAAAAGAAGTCTCTGACCCATTCTGGTGTGGGAGCCCAAAACGATGTTGAAGACGCACTTGACAAACGTCTTCTCTCCATTTCAGCTTCAGTGTAGAAAACATCCTGATAATGTGTAGAAATAGATTTCCGAACATGCATATGCTTTTAAACAAACACGTGCACACAAACGCACACACTTACTTCATTGTCTCGGCCCGAGTTCGACTCTGTGTCACTGGTCCCGGCGACTGCACTTTGGTCTGAGTGGACAGTTTGTGGGGAGTTTGTCTTTGGAAGTGACACCATGGTGCCATCCTCTGATACTTGGGACTTCTCAGTCAGTTTATCAATGCCTGTGGGAAACCATGAATCACAGGAAACCAATCACTACTTTAAGAATAAGTCTGGTGATATTCCGTATTTTTCTTATTTTCAACAAATACCACGAAAAGACAAAAACCAAGGATGAATCGATCCTGAGTATTGTCTGTGATATAGCCGATTCCTCTCTGCCATAGAGCTCCATTTTTGTCCAAAAACTCTTAACCATGAACGTGGGCTCCGTAGTTTATTTAGAGTCAATTCTACATACACTTCCTTGCTGCTGTAAATAGGCACTAGCGCAGCAAATCTGCAACTGAAAATAGTCCCAAACAAATACTCTTTAGTTTGAGCAACGCTTGCACTTTACCTTTGTCAACATATTCCAAAATTACTGAAACAAATTCTGAATTATTAGAGTCCGTCCTCTCAGACAATCGCAGTTCTCTTCAGGTGCTTAATGCTAACATGTAACCTTGTGTACCGGACAGACATCTACCCCACAGTGAAGACATAGTAAAAGGGAAAAGTACAGTAAGTTGACCGCTGAGCCAATTTAACATTCGATCAGTAACATCCACACAGCAGATAACAGAGTCGGTACCTGGAATAGCCACCAGACTGGTCTTTAGTGTACCGGGCTCTGCTGGCACAGCAGGGTGAGAGCCCTCCATAGATACAGTCTCCTGGGAGCTGGTGCGAGAAATGACATCTGGAGACTTCCTCTTCCTCTGCAAAGCCTTCTGGATGGAAGCAGGATCAGAGGGCATGTTGGCCAACTGGTGGAACACGTTACGTTTGCGGATGATGGCGTACACCAGGTTGCAGTTTCCTGGAGGACAGATTTACTATATGAGCGGATGGAAAATACCCTGATCTTCACAACAACAACACCAAAAATAGATGAAGTTTTTCAAATCCACACCAGAATTTTGTTACGTGTCAGCTTTCTCTTACCATCAAACTGGTACTGGATAATATTGTTGAAAGCCTCGAGAAGGAAGAAGACAAGGTGATGGTTCTGGGCTGCAGAGAACAGGAACCAGCTGGTGGAGAAGGCCTCTAGCAGGTGGAGCAGTTTATTGGCTGCCACCATGGACAGGCTCTTCAAATAGGGAGACACTGCAGAAAAAGAATAAATGATAAGATGAGAGATGAGAAAATCTGTGCATTGCCAGACAGATGGCGCCAAAGCAACTCACCATTTACGACAATAGTGAGCAGGCAGTCAAACAGAGGCTGGAGACGCTGGTGGCCTGTGGTGATAATCTTGTGAAACACCTACAAAACAAACAGTGACAGCTGTGAATATTAACTGTATTTTAATTAGGCAGCAATAAAGAACATTCCCATTTCAGATGATGTAATGTAGTAGACATCTCACCACTATAAGCAGGTCAGCATGAGTCCCTGTGAAGACTGGGATGTCCATAGGCACATGGACGGAGTAGGGCTTATTCAAGCGCACGCCAAAGTTTCTCTCCCCGCTCAGCAGCAGCAAAATGAACACACCAATGTGCATGAGTCCAACACGGGCTGCAGCCAAGGATAAAATACACCAGAAGTTAATAAATATGCCTAGTAGAGGCTTGTTGGGTGCAAGGAAACTGGTGACACTGGGATGAGACTCACACTGGTCAGCCCTGGCATCATTCAGGTAGTAGAGTATAGGAACCAGAATATCCAGCACGTCACTACTCTTCAGCACAAAAAACAGGAACTTCTGTCAAGGGAACACAAATGGATTTTGTTGAATAAAAGCACAGACTCTCAATGCTACATCTTCTCAAAGAAACGCTCCATTTTTAGTTCTTTATTCCAACCTTATTGAAGTCACAAAGCTTCCAGAAAAGCACCAGCAGCTCTTGGTGGAACTGGATCTTCTTGGTAGAGTTAGGCAGGTAAGTCTGAGTCAAAGGGTTGGTCAGCAGACGAGCTAGGCCCTTCAATACAAAGTCAAAGTCCTGCCAATGGAGAGACAGGAGGTTGTGCTTTGGACAGCTTTACAGGGAAGAGCTTTGTGTATTATATAGAAATAATAATCAGCATACCTCCTCTCTGTGAATCCTTGACAAATAATTCACAAACAGGTTTTCGGGGCCTGTAGACTGCACAAAGATGAAGAGGTTTATTTGAATGACGTTAAACACATAGTCCTCGGATTGATTTCTTTGTGGTGGTCTTGTGTGTGTCCTACCTCTTGCTCCTCCATGCTGGACGGGGAGGCAGGGCGGTGGGGAACCCCTCCGTCATGCTCCAGTGTCACAATGAGGATCTGTACAGCCTGCTCCACCAGCTGCTCCCGGTAGTCGGAGAAGAGCAGGTGGTTGTATGGGATGCCGTAGCCCACTGGATCATAGGCACTCACCACATTCAGCAGAGAGGTGAACAGAGGCAGAGCATGTCTAGGTACAAACACATGAAGACCATGTTTGCCAAGCAGGTGCATCTGTGTGTAGAATTTACCCTCTGAGTCTCTGACTGTCATTACATGCAAAATGTTGTTTTTACGAAAATTATAATATACTGTAATTTTGTAATGAACTGTCCTGTTTTAGTCAAAGCAGAAATAATCTAGTGAAGAGAAACGAAAATGCATTTGTGCATAATATCTACATAAATATACTGTATAATGTGGAAGCGCAAAGACTTCTCAACTTTGGAAACAATCTTAACTCAAAGGCCACTTTTATTTATTTATTTATTTATTTATTAAGCTTTTATTTTGGAATTTTCATCCACATCTCTGATAACTGAGCCATGAGCCATCTCCATGATAACTGAGCTCACATATGTTTGTCCATATATTTGCCTATTACCTATTTTCCGTGGAGCAGAAGAATGTCACCCAAGGGTTGAGGACGTTGTTGTCTGATGAAGGAGGCAAGTACATGGCCTCAGAGAAGCAGGTTAGTAACAATCTCAGCAACTCTGTCCTGAAAAAAGCACAGAGGCGGACAGAAAAAGAAATCAGTCCCACGTAAAAAATGAGAGATTAAAGCCTGTTTGTGATACAGATGTTGCCGAGCACACGGCCGGCTGACTCACCTATTCAGGTCATGGATGTAGTTGAGAGGAGGGGACTGTGCAAAGCCCACCCCTGACTCCCAGATGTATTCACAGCTGTCTATAGACTGCATGCTCTCTACCGAGTCCTGGATGTGGTCGCAAAAAACATTCATGAATCAAATAATTTAATTCACAGTGCATGATTAACATTTCTCAGAATATTTGTTGACATTCCAAATAGTTCTCTACATGAGTGTTTTCTGATCTATTTAGTTAAAATATAGTTATGTTTTTGCAACTAAAACTTCTTGGTTAAGAATAGGAAAACATCATGTTCATAGCACAGAAACTATTGTTAATGTATGGTGACGGTTGAGCTAATAAAACATGCGTAAAGGTTATGGAAAGATGGCTAAATGGTCATGGTTAAATGGAAACTGTTGATAAGAAAAGGGATGTGCACCTCTGTCAAAGTTAAAGGCTTTGTCCACCACCATTTCTCCTTTTGGCACTATCAGTAAACATAGTTTATTTTAAGAAACGAACAACCAGTGCTGTCATTTTTCTTAAGAGGAGTCTCACTTTTCCTGAACTTCCCTTAGGAGCTGTATCTCGAGCAAATTTTGCATGATGCGGTCATTTTTCCACGATGCAGTTTATGGAGGAAATGTAGTAATGATGGTGAAATAATGAGCACAGCATACAAGGTAGGTAAAACCCCTAAACTACATTCTTTTCTATCTCAAGAGGGACGAGGAATTCTTCCTGGTCAGACTGACTGTTTCATCAGTCATGATCTCTTTGTATGTCCTCTCTACAGAGAAACTTGTGTGACAGGTTAGTTGGGCAACTTTAGACCAGGAAGAAGGAAATAGTGTGGAAAAAAACATCTTTAACCTTCAAAACAGATCATGTCAACCATTTTCCAGCTATTGTCTTAATGTGTTAGCAATAATTCATTTTGCTGGATGGTGATGAGATGACAAACTTGCACAGCGGGTACTCACAGGGCCTCTCTTATGGCTGTGCACAGTGAAGTCAGGGCAGAAGAGCAGGTCAGCGATGGCCAGGAGCAGAGACTCGGCCAGTGGTCGAGCTCCGTCATCATCATCCAGCTCATCTGTCTGGAAAAGATGGACATATGTATGAGACTACACCCAGAGGATGAACATTATTCTCTATCATTCATTGAGAGAAATGGTGAAATGGCTTGGAAGAAATGACTCAGTGCAGCTGAAATGATCTCGCAGCATTATATTTCCTGCTCTACGGGGGAAAAGTAAAATGCACCTCCTTATACCTGGAATGAGGAAATTTAACTTGATGAACTGAGTGAAGGATATGTACTCATAATAAAAACAGGCTTATAACCTCAATGCTTTCATCATATTGTGTTGCATCACTGGAGTGAGAAGCCTGATGAGAACATTGTATTTTTGTAACTGATTGATCATATTGTACGTTAACCAACATCAAAGTAAGATTGTGCAAATGACAGCGACACCGTCTGATAAAAAGGGTCACGAATGGTTAAAAGATCTGTCTCAATGCTTTTGTGCCCACTCACCCCAGCCCGCCCAGCACCAGGCACAGTGGACCAGAAGAATCCTCTCCAGTCCTGGTCCTCAAAGATGTAGGGGAGGATGCGGGTCAGGATGCGAGTGCAGTTCAGGATCACCTGCTTCTCCCTCTCTGTGGGGCAACCAGACTCTGCACCCTGCACCAGCTTCTCCACGGCCTGAAGAGATGAGAAACATGATCAGGAGGTGCATGAGAGTGAGTGTGTGTGGGATAAAAAGCTCTAGTGAGTCAGGCTCACTGTTTGATCATTTTACTTCACACAAAAAGCTTGATATCGTTTTTTTTATTCAATTTTAATAATCCAATTTGCTACAACAACATTAGTGCCTATTTTCTTAGTGTTAGTTAACGAGGCACGTCAGCCTGCACAGTACCATAACAAACATCTTAGTTTCTTGTTCCATTAAAAAAAACTGTTGTTTTTTTTTATATCAAATTCTTTGTAAATACAAATTATTTGATGTTTCTGCTCATTTGGGCAGCGAGGAAAAACCTTTGAGTATATACTTACTTAATATTTCTCTTTCACCATGTCATGAGAACAAAGATAACAGTTTAACAAACTGCAACATCTCATAAATTGTGTATACTTGATATGATTTACAATGGGAAGTAGACTAGATATACACTATATTGCCAAAAGTATTGGCTCACCTGCCTTGACTCGCATATGAATTTAAGTGACATCCCATTCTTAATCCATAGGGTTTAATATGACGTCGGTCCACCCTTTGCAGCTATAACAGCTTCAACTCTTCTGGGAAGGCTTTCCACAAGGTTTAGGAGTGTGTTTATGGGAATTTTTGACCATTCTTCCAGAAGCGCATTTGTGAGGTCACACACTGATGTTGGACGAGAAGGCCTGGCTCTCAGTCTCCGCTCTAATTCATCCCAAAGGTGTTCTATCGGGTTGAGGTCAGGACTCTGTGCAGGCCAGTCAAGTTCATCCACACCAAACTCTCTCATCCATGTCTTTATGGACCTTGCTTTATGCACTGGTGCACAGTCATGTTGGAACAGGAAGGGGCCATCCCCAAACTGTTCCCACAAAGTTGGGAGCATGGAAGTGTCCAAAATCTCTTGGTATGCTGAAGCATTCAGAGTTCCTTTCACTGGAACTAAGGGGCCAAGCCCAGCTCCTGAAAAACAACCCCACACCATAATCCCCCCTCCACCAAACTTTACACTTGGCACAATGCGGTCAGACAAGTACCGTTCTCCTGGCAACCGCCAAACCCAGACTCGTCCATCAGATTGCCAGATGGTGAAGCGCGATTCGTCACTCCAGAGAACGCGTCTCCACTGTTCTAGAGTCCAGTGGCGGCGTGCTTTACATCACTGCATCCGACGCTTTGCATTGCACTTGGTGATGTATGGCTTGGATGCAGCTGCTCGGCCAGGGAAACCCATTCCATGAAGCTCTACGCACTGTTCTTGAGCTAATCTGAAGGCCACGCGATTGACTCTGCAGAAAGTTGGCGACCTCTGCGCACTATGCGCCTCAGCATCCGCTGACCCCGCTCCGTCATTTTACGTGGCCTACCACTTCGCGGCTGAGTTGCTGTCGTTCCCAATGGCTTCCACTTTGTTATAATACCACTGACAGTTGACTGTGGAATATTTAGGAGCGAGGAAATTTCACGACTGGCATCAGGTGGCATCCTATCACAGTACCATGCTGGAATTCACTGAGCTCCTGAGAGCGACCCATTCTTTCACAAATGTTTGTAGAAACAGTCTGCATGCCTTGGTGCATGATTTTATACACCTGTGGCCATGGAAGTGATTGGAACACCTGATTTCAATTATTTGGATGGGTGAGTGAATACTTTTGGCAATATAGTGTATATATACATACATACACAGTTTGTTTCATTTGACAATTAAAATATTTTGTCTACGAGATGGGACATATGTTGCTGTTTTGGGCCTTTAACAACAAAATGAGTCATTATCTACATTTAATCAGCAGCATGTTGCAGCCTGTGTCTAAAATAGGTAACAAACCCCTTTGACTGATTCAAAGCTTCAAGGGCTCTCGTCTCCTCCTCTTTATTTAATTAGGCTGTAAGTACCCAGTATGTCTGTTTTCTTTCTGATAGGCAGCTTCAAGAGGAAGCTGGGACCGAGAGACAGGAAGCGAAGGGAAAGGAAGGGGAGTTGACTCATTTATTCCCACATCTGAGAGCATGAGGCAGTGCCTCGCTGACAGACTGAGTTGAGCTCTAACAAACAACATTATTCCATGATGTGTTCTCAAAGCGAGGAATGTCCCCATGCAGTCGCATCTCATAAACAAAAGTGTTGCACCAATGCATTAACAGTTCATACAGCCATGTACCTTATAGCAGAGGGTTGCTAAATTTGAGGGGGACTCCTCTCGAACAGCTCTTATCTCGGCAGCTGGCACCAGTGCAAAAACATCCTGGACTGTGGTGGTGGTGTCTGCCCAGAACTGGTCCCAGAAGGCATCCTCTGTGGCTTCCACTGGCTGTAGAAAATATGTTTACATTTTAGTCCCCATATATCTGAGCCAAATGGAGCATTTCATGTCAGTGACAGTTGAAATACAATAGCCGGATTGATCTTGCAGTGCATTAAAATATCATGTTGCCCATTTTCATCATAATACATGTATGGCTGTATAGTCTTACATTACATAGCTCATCCAAGGCCTACAGTCTACTGGCAATGTAAACACAACCTCTATTCTAGCAACAGTGAGGAGGCATTATCTGGCACACTGATCTCAGCACAGTCCACCTGCCGCGTCTGCAAACGTGGTCATTTCCAGACCTACGTCACCAGCTTTGATTTAACTACGCCATCGTTTCTCTTGTCGTCAAAACTAAACATGTACAGCCCGAATTAAGGTTCATGGTAAACTGCGTCGCAGAAACGACCATCATGTAATCCAACAGTTTCTGACACAGACGACATATTTGGAGTGCGGTGCTGCATGCAGTCTTTCTGCACCGACCGTATAAACATTGCGATTATGCAAAATAAATTAATGTGAAATGACAACGCATGCACCACGAAACTGTTGATGAAACCTTTTTGCGTCCACATCACAAGCGTTATCTCATCTCCTCGGTGATGCTCTCCCTATCTCTTTATTTAATCCTTTATTGAGCTGTAAGGAGGCGCGCATACCTGTGTTTTGGTTGTCAGCTGAATCACTGCTTTCCTGAAGTTCAGTTTTGAGTCGGTGCTGCCCATTGCGATTATTTCCCTTTACAATAACAGGACCGCTGCTGCTGCTGAGAATCCCTGTTAATCTCACCTCCGTCCTTCGCTGGAGTCATTGGCGGAGGCGTTTTTTTTTTTTTACACCATTGGCTGGCTGGAAATACTGCACTACAGGGTGTAACTTCCGGGTTGTGAAGATGTCAAACCTTCAGTCAGATTGGCTGTTTTGTTTCCAGCATTTTAACTGCTATATGCAAAACAATATTTTTTTTCTAAAATCCCTGGAAATTGCTCCATGCTACTGTATAAAATAGCCAAAATGGTGTTATGGGGAGATGGGCTGCAGCTCACTAACTGTTACGTTGTAGATCTGTTTTTATTGAAGACATAGTTCAGTATTTTCAACCCATAAAGCAATAATTACATTCAGCTACAATGTGCCAAATAAAACCGTTCTATTGTAAACAGCGACATCTTTTGGGGAAATTAACATTGTGCCCGGACATAGGCCAATATTTGTCGATTAGAGACCAATTACATTTTTATTGCAGAAACAAATGAATAAACGCATGGTGTTGGCTGCAGCCCATCTTCTTCTATTTTAACTAACTTAAATAAATCATTAAGCTTGACGTCTGCTTCCTTGTACTGCACTGTAGAATATGCGCCAGAATATGTTATTTTATGTTGCCTTTAGGGCTGCTCCTAAATTCCCACCGCATTGTATTGTAACATACGTCTAACCTACAAAAACGTAATAGAGTTAATCACTTTACTTACCTCCATTGTCATCTTGACTATCGCGCTCACTACACTTTTACATCTCTGATGCCACGGAAAACTCTGCTCTGATTCTCCAAACTGGCAGATCGTATATGGATTTTGTCCGACAGCCCATAAAAGCACCATTGCTGATCTTCGCGCAGCCGCAGAGCCATGTAAACACAACTGCCGCGGTTGGCTGTGGTCATAGATGGGGCTGTTATAGCTAGCTAGGTTGAACTAAACAAGGTGTAAATTTAGCCCGGCTCTGGCACTGAGAGTGTTCGATTGATATCAGAGAAACTAAGTAATTTTTGTACGATATGTGATGTGGTCCGCTATTTAACAACATCAGCTAAGAAGGTTTGCTAAGTTAGCGGTGACATTAGACTAGCTAGCTTGTTAACTAACCTAACGCTAGCTAGCTTAACGCTAGGTCGTTAACGCCTGCTCTTTATGCAATTTAATAACAAATTACCCAGTGTCTGTGCAGTTTATTATATCAGATTACTCTTTTAGTGTTGCCAAAATGGCTAAGAGCACCACATCGATATTCAACATAATTAGCTAGCCAGGCAAGGGTAAGTTGGCTAACTCAGGTGAAAGGCCATCGACTGACAGGAAACAAGCTAACATACGTTAACAAGTCGAAAACGTCAACCAGCCGGGTCCTCCAGTCTGGTCCGAACAAATACAAAGGAAACTCGTCGAGATTGATTTAGTGTCATCTTATGTTGACTGAAAACAGGTGAGCGAGGTCTACAATACTTTGTGTAACGCTAACTGATATATAATATTGCCTGAAACAAATGGTGGAGTAACGTTAGTGTGGCCTTTATTAACCACTTGCAGCAGCCATTGAACAAAAGTTGGTTACGTGGTATGCGAACAAATGATCTGGGTTCACACATGCGAGCAGCAGTTGGTCGTGCATGGGTTAGAGCTACGATATATGTGTGTTTTTAAGTATCTCTGTCTAATGTATGTGCTTGCACCCAAACAGGAAACGGCTGCGCAGTGGTGGTGATGAGGAGAGTGGCCACCTGGTGCCCCAAGCCAAACGGCAGAGCAGAGCTCATCCTCTCTCCCCAGAGCCAGGCCGGGATGCCTGGGACTCTGAGGTACAAACAGCTGTCAAGGGAAATAAAATCTTAATACTGAGGAAGCTGTAGCTAGGCAAACAGTTGTGCTGCACTTAGTTTTCAGTAGCAACCATTTTAGAGGATAGGTGGACACCTGTTATTGGGTTCACTTTCTTCAAACCAAAAAAAATGAAAAATTGTTTCCTTATTAGTTGTAGTTTCCTGTGGTCACAACGATCTCACAAAGAAATATGTATTTATGAGCATTATTAGTCAAGACTGCAACTGGATCTCAGATATCATAGTAACAAACAGGATTAAAGATGGCATCTTGTACCTTAATGTTACCTCGTCTGTTTTAACTACTTTTCACTGTGTGATCTACTAAATGTATCAGGTAAAATCCCCTCACTCACGTGCTGACGTGAATTCGTTACCATGGTTACCAAACAATCTTACCTAAATATGTAGATCGCTTAGGAGATCACTTTCATACCAGGTCCCACTATCAACAAATGGACTCAATAGTAGATTTGATTTTGAATTGATGCCCAAATTACTATCTGCTCTTGCAAAATCCTGCTTTTGGTCTGCTTTGCTGTCACAGCACAAACAAACTGCACTAGAGTTTGATTTGAAGCAGACTGAGTCCCCCATTTCCAAACTGTCTTGGTATAGTTCGACAGCTTTCACACCAGCATGAACAATCTGAAGAAGATGGGCAAATGCGCCAGAGTTCATTTGAACTGCGTGAAAGTACCCATAGTTGTCTGTTTAGAAGTGACATGGCTAGTGAGGCCTATGTGATGTCTAGTTTTGGCAAATGTTATGCATGTTTTATATCTAGCTAGCACAGTGCTAATGTTGACTTCTGCTTTTCAGTCATCCAATGGTGAGAGCAGCAGCAGCAGCAGCATCAGCAGTCCAGAACATGCGGCTGGGAGCTGCAGCAGTCGGTGTGTTGTGGGCCCCTGCAGTCCACTCAGCTCCGGTGACGCCTCAGAACTGGCCGGCCCTACAAACCTGGTGTCCTACCTGCAGATCAACCGCATCCTGAGGCAGGCCCACTTCCAGAGCCTGCAGTGCCGAGGTCACCTCAGAGACACATGACCACCTAATGTCTCTCTGTCAGCCACCAGAGGGCTGAGTCCCCGAGGCATGTCGGGGCATCACATGCTGATTCACTTCACTCAGCTCTTCCCACCCATCTCCAGTTACTGTGATATCTCACAGCTCTACATATCTGTGGATGGAGACCAGCTCCTGGTCAGGTATCTGGAGGGGGTTCATCATTCAAATAAATCAAAATGATAATCATTTTAGCAATAATAACTGTGTGATCAACTTAAACATTTTTTGTGATCCACTTGATTTCTGACCAGTCTGGTTTACATGCTGCTCTCAGAGCCTTATTGTGACTGATTGATGATGATGATGATGATGATGATGATGATGATGACGATGATGATGATGAATCCCTGTGTTTTGTCTTAAATGTTGTATGGAAACAGTGCTACTGTAGCTGCAGAAATGGCACCAAACACAATATTAGGCCGGTCAGTATGACTCGTTTAGTCCCCTAGTTGGATACTTGGGTTGTATAATGCTGAATCTGATGTCTGTGTACTACATGGACCAGTCTCAGGGAGGATTTGCACTTGTCTTGGACTGTCATATTCAGACGGGGACCTGTAGAAGCCATGGGAGTTAACTTGGCCAGGGAGGTTATGTCTTCTGTCCTTATTTTATTAGTTAATAGAGTATTTAAAAAATCTTTTCAATAGATTTCAGTTAAATGTAGTGGAGGGTCTGACCATTTGTTTTTGGATTTCATAACACCTCAAGAATTTTGAATAGTTTCGCAAATTTTCCATCAACTCCTTGGGCACTTACTTGGGTTTTAAAAAGTGACACATTTATCCCACATTCAATTATTAGTACAGTGTGTTTATTGATCCTGTTGCGGAAGAAACATAGTTGATTATTGAAATATTGTGCAAGCTTGGCAGTATGCATAGGTGCGGCTTTTTAGCTATCAGTTTTATTTTCTCCTGATCGTGGAATATACTCATTATTTCATGACATAAGAATCCCTTGTTTTCTCGTATTTCATCACATCACAACATTTTGTGATCTCGACACAACATGTGTCTTCTCATGATCGATAAAAATAATAACGCTGTAAATTATGACATGAGAATAATCATCTATAATCTGCAGTATTGGCAAGTGTCACTGCTCATATTTGACACCATTATTGTAACAAACTGATGCAACTACAACCAAAGGAAGATTCCATGTAATATCACTATGACGTTCCCCTACAGGGAGTGATGGTGCACCTGTGGTTGTCAGCAGTTATTTAACAATATAATGACCTTGGACACAAAGCAATAACAGGTAGAAGTTGCCTTATGTGTATAGATTATAGATAATTAAAACACGAGCGTGACTTTTCTAACAGTTGTGAGAATACAAATTGTCAAAGTCAATCATGAGATAACAAAGCTTACTATGTCGAGATCATTCAGATTTTGATTATTATGAGAGTAGGTCAGATGAGTTGAGCAGTTAAGGTTATTTTTGTTTGTTTTCTTGTGATAATGGAAAAATGTGGTGATCACAACATGAGAAAACAAAACGCCCATGAACTCTACAACCTTCCATACTCCTCAACTTTCTCAATCTTTTTTCTTTTATTTTGTTGTATGGACGGCGGTTTGATGTGGCATTTGAGCTTGTAGGAAAAAGTAGTTCTTTCTGTCTAGGGGGGGTTACAGGACAGCCTTTAGGAACAAAAAGACATTCCCCAGGCTTTGTTTGCGACATTACTGGAGCCACTGAAATGCTGTTTTTAATTGCAGACGAGCCTCTCTGCCTGTGCACTACCATCCGATGGTTGCTATGTGTGTGTGTCCCCGTGCACTGAACATCCAGGTACACTGACCATAAGGCTGTGCCTCTCTCCTTTTCTTGAAGCGGGATTGGTTTCATTGCTGAACCTCATCCCAGGAGTAAGCTCAGCTGTTTATTTAATTTTTTTTCAGACTGGTGTGTCAGAAATAAAAGCATTTTGAAGATGTGGTTTATTTTTTTTTCAATGATATATTTTTTGTATTTAGTAATGTACATGACATTAACCTGCCATTGACTTTTCTTTTTCCTGTAAATATCCCTTCATTTTAAAAAATAAAAATTAATGTTTTTGAACAAAGACATTCTTAACACTTCTCTTCATTAAGTCTGTTCTTTATTCTTGTCATTGTGAGTAAACATTTTTTTAAATTATATAATAAATTCCTAACATGGTGATGCTGGGATGATCTGGGTCTATTCGTACTGTTCTTCTGTGAGGAAATTAGCTTTGCATGCTCTGTACTGTATGTGTAAACAAGAATTCCCCCCACATCCTCCTGTTTTTTCCCTCCAAATGGCCAGTAATGAATGACTCCCCATGCATTGAGACCATCAGTAATGAGATATGACCTGTGTCTAAGAGAGGAGCAGTGAAAGGTTTCTTTAATTAGCACACTACACGTCCTTGTCTTATCACAGACACAGTAACAGATTACATACATTAATGCACCACACGTAACCACGGTTACCTTGCCGGCTACTGTGGGTCCTCATTACTCGCCTCCTTTGATTCCCTCGCTCCACCTCTGCTAAATTAGAGATGACGAATGAGCCAATGATAATTCAGGATTAGAAATCTCCCTTCTTCTCCGGTGCATGCCCTCTTGTTATCTTGAAATGCAGCTACCAAACATACAGTACAAGCAACATAAAGAGAGGGACACGTAATGAGTCATAAGTGAACCTTTCATCTTGGCATCATCTGAGGTATGCCTCCTTTGAGCAGCCTTTTGTATCTTGAAGCGAGCATCACATTAGATTCAGGCGAACGCTGTGTAATTAAGGTGGTGAGGATGCAATTAGCAACAGCTTGGATAAATGTTTTCCCAGAGATAATCCAAATTTCTGTTTGAGAAAAACATTACTGCATATTAAAGACATTATTTACCCCAAACTGCAAATTCAATGAAGCCTCCATAGTATCCTATTAGGTTTTTTTTAAACTATTGATGTTAAGTTGTAATGCTCTGGTAGTGTAAACACACTGCAGGAGAGATCAGTGTTTACAACAAGGCAGTGTCAGCAAGGAACATACTTGATAAGAGAGAGCAAAGTAAGTATATTCATGGATTTTCTTGCTCGTGCTGTTTAAAATGGCTACTTTTTTGGATGTGTAAAAAGATGTGGATGCATGTTCTAATACCATTTGAGTACATATTGTTGAGGGTGAAGGCTTGATGAGTAGAAGCACAAAATAACTAAAAGGTCTCTATTTATGCAGGGCAAAGAGTCGAAACTCATAGATACAAGCACAGTACTGTTAAGCATAAATCCCTGCTTAGTGTATTTTCTGAGCAGCAGATGTTCTGAGTCCAGATGTTCATGAAAGGAGCAGCAGAGGGCAGCACACTCTGAATGTTAGCTGGACACAAACTGTATTCCTCGCAGTCTGAATCTCATACATGCCGGGGAATTCTACAACAGGATCGAAAAACGTGTGGGCTACGTAGAAGATATTTATCTTTAATCTGTTTTCATGCACACATACACAAACACACACACACACACACATGCACACACTGTCCTTTCTGGGCAGCGCACAGATATGAAGGTGGGCGGTGATGAATGGCTCATATCAGTTGAGTGGAGAGGCAGGAGAGAGTTAAATGAACTGTCCTTGTTCTGGGGTCTATGTATGCGCATACATTGTTATATTTTTACCGTGGCCAGCGAAAAAAATCTGGGTTAGTCTATCGCTCCTTTTCTTTGTGTCCTCTCTGATTCCCATCTCTCCTCAAAGGCAAAAAAGCACAGTAACATCAGCTACACACAACAAATAACAGACAAGCAGACAAACTACTGTGTGTGTTATATTTATCAGTGTCCAGTTCACCTTTGGCTTCAAGGTTTGCAAATTAAAACAAAAATCTCCTTGAGTAATCGCACTTGTCCAAGATTAGTTTGGAAAACAAAAAGACAAACGGGCCACGGGACAGTCCTTCAAGTGAGTGGCTTTGGTTTGTAAATGATGTCAGGGCTGAAGGAACATGAGGAAAGAAAGCAAAAGTGAGCTTAAGCTTATCTGGTCACCCTTGCCTCTCTTTGCCAGACTTTGGGCTGAAATGTATTTGGGCAGCTGTTGCCTAGCATGAGATGGTGATTGGGTTGGCATCAAGTATACTGCTTTCCCCTCGCCAGCCAACACAAACATCTGCTTTGCCTCCCCACCACCATTTCGCCCCAACATCAAACAACAAAGCTCGCCTGCTCTGCTGCCCCCATGGCCATCCGAAGAATTAATGACCCACCAAGCACATTAGCGGTGCCCTATTGCCCCGGCCTGGCTGGAGCGGGGAATAGGGAAAGCCGTGGCAGGCGAACAAGGAGAGGGAAGGGTTAGTGGGTCAGGATGATAAAGTACTTTACAGGTCAGGAATTAAGATGGAAAGATATTCAGGTGATATTGGGATGTTTACTACATTCATGCAAGTCCTTTTTCATCCTACAGCAGGCCTTTATCATTACTTTTACAGCCATGTTGACAGATAAAACAATTGTTATTGTTAGAAATTCTACTTTTGTGACAGATTTTATGTGCAACTTTTATGTGCATCTAAAAAAGTACCCTTCACCTGGTGGCAGAGTACGCCAGCTGACTCAAGTTGAGGACAGAGGTTGTTAAAATACAAAATGTATGGCTATGAGGGCGCAGCACTCAGACTGAAACGACCTGCTCTTGAGTTGAAAACAAAAACTGAGGAGGATCTTCTTCCTTATACTACGGCCGCTCCTGTGAGCGCTCACTCTGTCCCCAAATGTTGCTGTGTGGAGGGTGTGGAGAGGAGGACTGGGTTATCTCACTGACTGTAGCCTAAACATGCTGCCCGAATGCAGCTGAGTGAATGCAGCTCGTCATTTCCCAAAGCTAAAGAAAGCAAACAGCCTGGCCACTCTCTATAGAGCTGTCTGCAGCTTTAAGGCTTTGAACGGACTAAACAGAAAAGTACGATAACCGACAGGCTCGGCATGCTCGGGTCAGTGTCTCCGGTTCCACTTTATGGCCTCCCTATTCAATTTCACACAATGCGCTCCAGAGACAATGTACAGTAGACTGTTTTCATTGCACAGCAAAGTTACAGTCAAGGCCCCGATCAATCATAATAAATGTTCACCCCAGAACACAGAAAGAAAGGCTGTGAGCAGTTTCTTGTCCCATACGCAGGCCACAACCGCTCCTCCTTTTATGGTCGCTTGTGAGAATATTCACACACCCTGCCTTGTATTTGTAAAGCGTGATGTTTACGTGGTTCAGTTTTTGCCCTGTTCAGCTGTCAACACTCACAGGCTCTCAACCCGGAGAGTGCCGGAGAGAAGGAGTGCAATAGTTTAGTTGTGCTAAGTGGGACTGTTTAGGGCTGGCTGGATAGAGCGTGCACTCAGCGCACCACCATATAGACTGCTGTTTTCTAAATGGCCCATATTAAGTGAATGGGAATAGGCTGCACTCAGGCCTGTGTTGTTGGCTCAGAGGGGCAGGCTTACATGGCTCACACAGCCTGGTGTCGTCTCCACATGGCTGACCTGCCACACACGGGCATGTTTCATCGCCGGAGGACTGATGTGGCGCCGCTCACAGCCACCGAGGTGCAATTTGTTGCATCTGGACTATAACTGTCAGGAAGAGATATACCCTCACTTAAATAGCCGCCCATAATCTGCCCCTCTCCCTGTATTATCCTAATTGAACCCATGGGCAGCCAACGCCATCAATAGCTGAGCTCATCTGCAAATTAATAAAACATGGGCCCTCACCAAATCTATGCTTGTGATAGAGCTTGAAGCTACTTAGACACACTAAAGGACTGAGTGTTTGTGATTGTTATTTTCAAAAGAAATGGAAGCACGATAAAATATTCTCATTTGGTCTTTCAGCAGTGATGAGCGTGCGTTCTTATGGCTCCTGTGGTCCTACATGTATTCCCAATGAGCTTTCTCCTTCCTCCTTCCTTTCCGTAATGGAAACGCTTATTAAAACCATCAAACGCCATTTACCTAAACATGCTTTTTGCGATCTGTAATGTGGTGATGTTAGATCTACAGGGCTACAGGGCTTGGAGGTGCAGATTCCAACCGACTCAACAGGTGATCGCCGAGCAGGATGTTGTGTTTTCTTTTCACTGCTAACTATTGTGAAGCCACATATGCCTTGGTCAGGACTGAGACATGCTGGCACCATCAACAAGTGCCACATCAGCACAAGTACAGGGGAGCTTTTGACTTTATGTTTATTTTGACTGTCTGGACTGACGCCCAGTGTGATGTGGGGGGATGCTGAAAGAGGTGGTCATCGTAATAAGACCTAGATCTTAATAACAACAAATCCTGGAGGACACTAAAAAAGCAGCCAGAGGTTATTAAAGACATCTATCATGTCTGTTGGGCTAGTAGTCACTAAGTCACCATCCCTCTCTCCTCCTCTCGCCATTGATGATGACTCCTCTGTTGAACATGAAACCAAGACCGTGGCGACCAAACTTTCTTCTCCTTTCTCTTTTTTCTCTCCCACACAGCTTTCTCTCGTGTAGCACAAGTCCCTTTGTTTTCACACACACAAAAATCCAAGGCTGACTCTCAAAGACTGTGACCTCCTACTGCTCCTCCAAAAGGAAGGCCGAGCCCGAAGTGGCATCACACTCTGAAGGAAGGCAGGATTCCTCCAATATCAACACAACGTACCTGGTCTTGAGTGCACCTCAAAGCTTTTGGTATACTCGTGGGCTTATTTTACAGCACAGTCAGTGTGCTGCTGGGAAAAAAAAGAAACGGCTGTCGGGACATAAAGAAAGGAATGTTGTAAAAGCTGGAAGGCCATGACAACTTGATGAGCCATCAAGACCGACTGTGAACAACCAGAAACATGGGTAGAAAGGGCTGACATCACAGAGCTCGGGTGTATGGATGTCATGGATATAAGGACAAAATAGAAAAACAGACTGACTCTCCAACAAAAACACTGAGTAATCCTTGGACAGAGCATTGTTTGGGCATGCACATGATTGTTGAAACACCTCGATGCCACAGTGAATGATGGTGCACACTTGTCTATGCTGGACCAGTTACAAAGTTGGGGGTGGGGGTGTGTGAAAACAAGAGTAATCATCAAACCAGAAGGGAAGCAAGTTCCCATGAACAATCTACACAAAGACAAACCTTTTCATCCTGCAGAGCCTTGAACTTGAACGCACACAAAAAAATAAATCGGAAAAATGTTGAGAGCGATTCTCATCCCCACTAAAGACTCTGCAGTCATTGTATTACACAAGCTACTTAAGGCACTGTATGTGACACAAGAAAGGCTGATACCATGCTGAATTTGTGCTAAGTGGAGTTGGGTTAAGTGCATTTATTCAAGCACTGTACTTGTGTTTCATTTTACTGGCCCTGCTCTTGAATATATTTGTACTTTGTGAGACTTTAATTCACTAGATTACAAAGCAAAATATTGCACCTTTAAAGGGGCACTCCACTGATTTTACACAGGAAGTTCAGTTCAGTTGTCATGAGAAGCACTTCTCAGCCTGTGAAAACAGTTGTATGATATCGTGTGTGGCTCTGGGGGAAGCTTTCCAAAGTTTAATGAGCTGCACTATTGAGTTGCATTATGGGCAATGCAGTTTCTGGAGCTCAGCCCACACAAGGGACTAAAAGTTAAGGTATCTCGGCCGCTCCTGCTTCAAATTTGACCGTTCTTTTCAAAAGTCCCCCACCTTTGTGGAAGGTGCAATATTAAATAGCTGGAATACCCCTTTAAAGTAACATTTTGGGAAACACACTTTCTGGTGGAGAGTTAGGTGAGAAGATCGATACCACTCTCATATCTGTCAGATAGATATAAGGCTACAGCCAGTAGCCGCTTAGCTTGGCTTAGCATAAAGACTGGAAACAAGGGGAAACAGCCTGGCTCTGTCCAACGGTGACAAAATCGGCCTACCAGAACCTCTAAATCACCCAAATTAAAACATTATATCTTGTTTGTTTAATTCGCACAAAAGCGTAAAAAAACGACAATTTGATGTTTTACGGGGGGGGTTATGTGACTATTTCTTGAACAGATACAGTAACTGTCTGGAGTCTCTGGTGGTTGCCTGGCAACTGCTCAGAGCCAATAAATAGTCAATTCGACAATCTGTAAAACGTGCAGGGGGTAAAACATTTGGTTGATGTTTTACACTTCGATTTTTGTACGGATTAAACAAAAGGAAGTATTTAGTGAGCTTTAGAGATTCTGGACAGAGCTAGGCTAGCTGTTTCCCCTAGTTTCCAGTCTTTATGCTAAGCTAAGCCAAACAGCTGCTGTCTAAAGCTTCATATTTGACGGACAGTTATGACAGTGGTATTGATCTTCTCATCTAACTAACCAGACAAAAACTGATTATTTCTCAAAATGTCGAAGTTTTACTTTAAGTGAACCATTTTCATCCAACAACCATATAGTCACTGCCTGAAAAGATGGCGTTGAGACCATCCAAGACTGCATGAAGTAGTTTGCGTGTTAATTCTTTACGACTCTAACAGGGACCATGAATCACAAAGAGCGCTCTTACTTTTGATACCTGAGTAGTAGATTTTACTGCTGATACAAGTGGTACAAATTCTTTTGTCATGTTGTATCTGCATCGTCACTGCAAATGCCATTGTTAGGACGGAATCAGAGTCTAGAAACAATGGCAAAAAAACCCAGTACAAATGTATTTCTTCTAGTGTGGCCTTGAGGACAGGACAGTATCATGTACTGGGCTGTCTGCCTTCTATTTAATGATTCACTCCTTCCAAACTTCAGTGGAAACATAATATATTACATCCCTTTGAATGTCTTGTGTGGTGCAACAGAGCTTAATGTCGACTTTCATTACCTGAATGGGAGTTTTTGAAAGACTAAACCTCGGAGTTTGTCCAGACAGCCTTGTTGAAATTTGCTGTGTTGATCAAAATCTTTTCTTAAAAGAAGTCACTCACTGTCATTGTCACCACCCATAAAAAGTGGAGCCCAACGGACATTAAGTGGAGGATTTATGGCCGTCATATATTTGAGTGGAGGGCTGCTAAACCTTGTGAAGTCTGTCTTGGCACTGTAAGGTTTTGCTTTCTCTGTCTCGCTCTGTTGGTTTTTTCCCTGTTGCTTCAGAGTGCCTACAATTTCCCTCTCTTTATTTTCATTGGCATTTAAAGAGCTCGGTGCTCTGTTGAATGTACTCATTCAATAGTGAGCTTTTCAACACACACACACACACACACACACAAATACATTAGAACACACGTGCATGAACACACACAAAGAAAGCAGCCGTGAACATGCGGAGAGTAGACCCTGACTCTCCTGTTCAATGCCGGAGGATGTTGGAACCCAGCAAGTTTCAGATGCACACCAGGTCTGAAAGCATTTCTCCCTGTCTTGGGGCATTAATTGATTGGCTTGGTTTCTATTCCCTTTTGTGAAGTGGCTTTAGTCCTGGCTGTATGAAGGTTGCTGAAATCTATTCAGACCATTCTCTTTGCCTGGTGGAGCAGAGCACAGCGGTGGAGCAGCCGCTGTCTCCACCTTTATCGGTGGAAATCGCCCTTGCACATTTTAATCTGCCATCTCCTGGGGTCTCATAACACTTTATAGCTTTATATGTCTCATCAGGTTTTATATTCTAGGATCACACAAAAAATGACTTTCCTTTTTTTTTTATTTCTTCAATCTTCTTTTTGGCTTTACGGTTGCCATCATATTTTTTAGTTCTTAGATATTTTCAGCCAAATGAACGAACATATGAGCCTTGAGAGGAGTCAGAAAAGAAAGGCACATATGTACCGTTGCATTCAAATAGAAAGGTATATTGTCAGCCTTCTAAATTCACCTTGTATGAATGCTGCCTGTGTGTCAGTATGGATCTACTGATGAATAGAGGCAGTCTTCAGGATATAATTGACCACACATGAGATCAAAGTCTGTCTGCGCAGCAACATTTTATGATCAGCTTTTTAATGCAGAAATATGACAAGATGCTGAGAGTGTGTGTACACACTCCAAACTATGTTCCAGTAATTAAACGTTGAGCTGTTTTTCTTCCCATAAAACAGCCAACATTCACCTTGAGGCGATCAGGAGCTACAATAATCCTGACGGGGGGTAATTGGAGAGGTAGGTGTCAGAATCAAATCATCAGAAATAGTCACATTACTCACTTTGACTCATGTAAGCTGCAGCTTTCAGTGCCTGCTTTATTTTTAAGCACACGCAGTCACACATGCACACACAGTAACAGCCCATGCAGATGGTCATATATCCACATCTGGCAACAGCTGGAGCTGTGAGCACATCTGTTCCGTCCTGGGTGGAAACAGAGAGGGTTACTGCTGCTTTAATACTGACCTTCTCTTAAATATTTTCACTTTTTTTTCTCGATCTGCTGTAGTACCACAGCAGCCAGAATCCAACACCAGCGGGGTTCTCTTACGTTCCCCCGATTCAGACAGAATGGCCTATCAAGCTCGCCCAAGGGGAACAAATGTCTGCCCAAATCACATCGTTTACACTCTCATACACATCGTTTCCCCTCCTTCTTTGTGTTCCTGCTTCTGCGACTTCACTGACTTTTTCTTTTTCCTCCTTTGTTCTTTTACTTCTTGATTCTCCCTACTTTTCTGTCTTTCCCTCCTTCTCATGTCCACATATTATCAAGGCGGCCATCACAGACAGTTAAGATTGGCAGCTGTGTGTGTGGGAGACACACAGCAAGTCATCATTTCTATAGCTGCAAGGGTTTGTGGTCATTTTGTTGAGCCTTCAGAAACCACCTCTGCATCTCAGTATATCACATGTGTCTCTGTGATCTTCATAAGGCTTGTGGATGTGGCAAAATAGATTGAAAAGATGCAACAATTTAAAAAAAAATTGAATTTGAAATACAGCCCAAGACACATGGCCTGTCTCTTACTCATTTAATTTCACTCTCCCATTCTTCTTTCTGGAGATCCATGAGACCTATTTCCTTTCTCCTCCATCACCTTCTACTTCTCTACATCTTACTTTTTACTTGCCCCATTTTGCAATCAATCTGCTGTTCATCTTATCTAATGAGCTCATTAGGGTGTCTTAAGCAATGGTGATTGATAATAATGGCTTAGATATGTCCCATTGATTCACTTCTATATCAGGCCTGTAAAGTAAAGGCTCTCTGCATTAAAATCATAGGTCCAGTGAACCCTCGCTCCTATCTATCGCCCATGTCTGTGTGACAAGTCCTTTGTTTTCATCACAAGCACCCCTCCCCCTCTCCAATTCACGATGAGTGAGACCAGTTTGTTGTTAACACATCTGCTTGGCCCAATAATATACATTTCTGTAAAGCTTCCTTAACAAAGCATTACCGCTTAGAAGATATATGAATTACTCCTTTGCAGCGTTTTTCCTTCAACAGGCTTAAATTCTGCCATGTTTTACATGTTTACAGAGACCAGCGAGTGAAACCGAATGTTAACAGTAGACATCATATTATTCCAGCCAATCCAAACAAAGGAGACGTGTTACAGTTGGTCAGTTTGCTGGAAGTCTTTAATTTTTATGGCTGGGCTTCTTTACAGCCATGACTGATGGAGTCGTTTGACTTAAAAGCTGTGAGGGCTACTGTTTGTAATGCAGGCAAGTTTTGCGAGGCCACTGGCAATATGTCTGAGGATATGCTACAGCTTTATGTATATGCCGTTTGTGTGTTTCTATTTGTATGTGCGTGAAGGAAGGAGGGAGAGAGAGAGAGAGAGAGAGACGGAAAAAGAAAGAAGGGGGGGCTGCTAATGATAATTTGGGAGGGGGTGTGTGACAAAATTTGCGCCCACATGAATAGCGCACAGTCAGCATGCAAGCTCAATTCACTTCAATAGTTTCACATCAACCAATTTAATGGCACAATCCCGGCCAGTGAAGTTTTTATTCCAAATCCTGTCCATAATCTAATGGCCTTTGAAAGTCTGCCACTTCCCCCTGGCTGACAGGTTGTGCATTTGGATCTAATTGAATCCATTTACATCCTGCACAAATGGAAAGCACATGGAGGCCTACCCACCTGGTTCTGATCAGCTACTGAGTTGGGAGAGCCACACTCTTCGGAGCACGCCCAGTGCCAGCAGGGGATACACTACACAGCGAAGTGAAGAGAGAGAGGGAAGAGAGGGAACACCTTTTGATATTACTCTTGGCTCTGATTTAATTCAGTTTGAGTTCAGTTACCACTTCACATTTCCGTGTATTCCTATCTGTCTGGCAGACTGTGGTCTTTTTAAGTTGTGTAATATTTTACCACAAGGGGGAGTCCAGCAATACCCACTCATGTACAGCATCACTGTGTCCTGCTAACGTGGACCTGCGAGCATTCATCTACTGTGCAACAGAGAGGAGCCGAGCGCAGCTTTAAAATGTAGAGACTTCAAGGTACAGTGTGACATCTGAGCCGGGTCTTTTCTGATTTAATGTTAGATAGAATATTAATGCATTCCTGCTACCACGTTAGTCACACACACACACACACACACACACACACACAAAAATCACAGGAGGTTGGCAAAATACTGTAACAACTAATAAAATAATTGAAATGAATTCATTCCTTAATTAACATGCTGCTACAAAAGTGTGGACTAGTTAGTTTGAAGGCTAATTAGCAGCATTTGTCTGTGTAATAAGATGACGTTTGAGTTTTTAAAAGCAAAATGAGGCAACTGACAACTAAAATAATCATCTGGACCCAAACGGCACTTAAAATATTGAATATTAAAACCATTGAAATGAATGATAAACGCTGACAAACTGCCTGAAGATGAAACTAACAGCATGGACGAAAGACTGTCCGTACAATATATATATATATATATATATATATATATATATATATATATATATATATAGTTTGACATTTTGAGAAGTGTTTTCTTGCTGAGAGTTAGATTAGAAGATCAATATCAGCAGCTAGGTAGCTAGCTTAGCACAAACACTGTAAAGTGTAAAACCACAATAATAAGCTAACCAGCTGCTGAATTTACCATACAGACATAAGAGAGGTGTCAATCTTCTCATATAACTAGCAAGAAAATTAAGACAAGCATTTCCCAGCACTATTCCTTTTTGTTTTTACATGATTTTGATTCAGTATGTTGTCTTTGTGATACGGTTGTAATGGCATGAATTCTTTCTTTGTTTTTGAGGATTTATTTGAAAATGCACCAGAATACACAGTCCAGGCTTCGTACGTGGCCTACATGTGTGTCTGCAAATGGATATGGTTAATGGGGAGCAGTGGGTAACATCATGACCTTCATCAGGTCCCCCTCATAGTCCATCCCAGCCCCACCTCACACCACATCTGGTTTGACCATCTCCACCCGAAACCCCTGCTAGCCACCCCTGCCTGCACCTCATCAATCCTCTGTGTCATCATTGCCACACTTCTGGCTATTGCCAAAGTAAGCCATGACACGAAGACGTGAAAATGATGAATGGACTTTTCCGGACAGGAAGCGGCGATGGTTGAGGAGACACCCCACCCTCACTCATCTTTCCGATCCATTTTTCACTTTCTTTCCTCTGCCACGTCTCTGTGTTGTCTGTCCTTTTTGAGTCAATAGGAACCGAGCCATCAAGTTCCACAAATATAGCCCTCCAAAATATGTGGTTGCATTTTTTCATTTTCTTGAGAAAGTTGAGTCGCCACAGTGGTTTTGAATGACCAACCTTTTTCTGCATTAAGTCCTGTTGTGTTGGTTTTAAATTCCATTTCATGTTTTTCTGAAAAAAGAACATATAAATCAGTAAATACACTTAATTCACATGGTAATTTTTTTACATTTCATCCATCTGCATCTCACGTTTTTTTAACTTTTGACAATCAAACACATTGTAGTCCTCTCTGTTTACACAATTCAATCTGCAACTAGTTTAGTCCCCACATCCGCAACCAAAAGAGTTACAGTGAACTTTGGGACGCCTGTATACTGTCCATTGTTGTGTCTGCCTACACATAACATGTCCATTCACTGCTGGACAATACTGTCCATGAACTATTATACGAGTTTCTGTAGTTTTATTGGTTGTCGATGTGAATAGAAGTCCCACTGTGTTCCACGAGTGACATTATCAATCTCGGCCGCCATAACCATCGGCTACGACTTGTGCTCCGAGGCTCCTGTCCAACACTTATGTATTGTCCCTGAAAGCTGTAGAGGCTCTCATAATGGCTCATGACTGAGATATTCATCTTAAATTTTGGTCAGACGTGGTCATTACCTTTATAAATTGTAGTAATTTTCTCTGTCATATGTCATGTGATTTTAATGTTTGTGTCAGGGTGTGTGTTAAGGCTTTAGGGGCATGTTTTCGAACAGAGCAGGCTCTTAAAATTCTTCCATAGTCATCGCTTGCATTTCGCCTTCATGAACTCTAGCTTCCAATATCAGACCAAAGAAACACTCCCTTGTTTCTATGCTCCCTCGGGGCAAAGTGGCAGTGGTAGATATTTAAGAGATTTAAGCCTCCTTTGTTTAGGGGACTGAAGCCACTCCTTCCCTCGCCCCCTAAAGCACAGTATAGCAGCAAGATCACTGCGCTTTTTATACAATGTCTTCATCATCCATATAACATCTAATTTAACACAGGGAAATTGTTTTGTTTCCATCAGAGAAATGATGAATAAAACATCCACTGAAGTTAAATTCAAGTTTTCTTGAGACCATTTGTTTTCAAAAGCCTTTCAAAATTATTCTCCATGGAGTTGCACAGTTTGTCTGACATCAATTATTTCGAATAAGACAAACTGCTCTCGTTAAACAAGCTATACACAGCAGGACAGATGTGAATATTCAATAAAAGACATTAAACTGCAGGTTAAACGCTCCCCAAAGTGGAAGCTTTTGGTGCTCATGTTTGATTTGAGTTATTTTGAAGAGACATATAGAAACTTCTTCCTCCTTTAATATATTGAGAGATTCTCTTTCATGTAATTTGATTAGTGGACCAGGATTACAGCCAGCCCTCCCTCATTTACTATTACTGAGGAGAAAAACAATTAAGCTATACATGTTAGCTACCGAGGAGACAACGCACCCATGCACAGGCACACCAATGGATAAAACACACACACACGCACTCACACAGGCACATACACACAAGTCTCATTTAATCCTTTATGATGCGCCTGGAATTTGTAATGATTTTAATTAGGAAAGGTGCAATAGGAGTCTACTCCGTGGCAATGCTGACACTCCGGGGTGCCTGGAGCCAATTAAAAATATGTGCTGATCAAACAGCCTGCCCTCGCCATGCACGCCTATCCCCAGAGCCTCTGCTGCTGCAGAGGGACGGCCAAGCTCAGGGCCTCTGGCTCCCATCGAACAGGCTGCAGAGGAGCCAGCAGAGCTACACCCGACACTCTCCACCCCGAGATCTGGTTCAAGGCTCAGCTACTCCCATTAGCTGCATTCTACAGTGGGCGACGAACGGCCGAGCAGCCAGTGGAAGCCCCATAAGAGGAATCCTTTAGTTCACAATCAAACGTCTGTGAGAAAATGTCACACACCCCATTTGATCCCCACAGAGATCCTTTTCTTCCACAAGGGAACTGGCTCAGTCCAATTTTCCCTCGCACTCTGAGTGAGAACGCCACATTAAATTAGAATTATGTGACAATTTAGAGTGACAATTAAGCCTGGTATTAATTACACTGTTCCTTTTGTTTCGAGCAATCCCAGCGATGTTGCCAGACCCAGGAGAGCCCAAAATAGATAAATCTAAATGAATCTGAAGGCAACTTATATTTTCCAAATGTTAATATTCTTGAGGAATCCTTCATCTCTGTCACATCCCTTCCCTCCTCCCTCTGTGAAGTCCCTCCTCTCTCTATCATTAGGCATCTCTGTCCCTGGTGATTAATGATACTAATGAGCATGTGCAGCCATTCACTCTGCCACACATTATTCCATCCTCTGGCCTAGGCCATGTGTCATGTCCTCCCGAGAACGGAGAACATGGCTCCCTGGTCATATTCGGCCAGACAATAATATTAACTTATATCTTCTGCAATATCTATGTTAGAGGGGCAAGTGACGCACTGGCACACATGTGCTGTATGGGCACAGGCATATGCAGAAACATGAATATAGCTTACCTTCATTTTGAACTATAAAGATATTACATTTCTGAAAAGAAATCATAATGAAAAAGAAAAGACAGAAGAAGATATTTGCATGCACTGGAGGCACAGATTAATAATCAGTCAACTATTTACTGTATCTAGGCTACATTTAAAGTTAGCTGGCAAATAATTCTCAATGTACATCTTGTGGTTTAATCAAATGTGACAACCTACTGCTATGGCTGACCTGCTGAAAGACACTGAATTTGTGTGGAGCCTGTAGTGAATCTGTGTGTGCCGTCAAAAAAAGATGGATCTCTCTTTGTTTTTGATATTTTTTCTCACATTTTGTCTCTGGCTTTGTGTGGGTCTATTTGTTTGGAAAAATCAGAAATCAACATTTAAAAAAAAACAAAACATTTATGTGTAAATGGTGGAAAAATCAGTCGTGCATGATCCCACCTATTCTACCTGGGCACGTGTTGCTCACTGAACTGACTGTAGCCTCTGCTGTGACTTCTTCTCTTCTGCACTTCGGCATTGTTGCAATGATCTAGCATTGTTAAACTTTTATCTTTGGCAGACGTTGCAGGCTTGTCAGGTGGGCAGCGAGAGTGATAACTGCATATTTGAAAATCCATAAAAAAAAGCCCCCCCCCCATATCTTTGGGAGCCGTACCAGGCGGGACACTGAAATACAGCCCATCACTTTTATGTCGGAACCACAATCGGCTATATGGATGTGAAATTAATATGACAGAGGGGCCACCTGCTGTAAGGGGCCACAGTGGCAACCAGGAAAACTGTTTTAGGCCTTGCAGAGGACATTTTTAATTGGACGCTTCATCCAAAAAGCATATACATGACATATAAACTGATTCGCAGGTATGATGACTGTGCTGGATTTATGGCAGCAAGCAAAGAGACATAGGGAGAGAGAGAGAGAGAGAGAGAGAGAGAGAGAGAGAGAGCAAGGCTTAGAAGAAAAAGAAAAGGAGTGCATGGAGGCAGAGAGCTGTACACTTTAGTTATTACTTTACAATCAGCGCACAAAATCAGATAACTGTGAAGGAATGCTTAGTTTTATTCTGAACGTTGCTTGTTATCAGGAGCCATGGCCTTTTAACATGCTCTGATGTTCATGCTTGTTGTTATTGTTGTTGTTATTGTTACTGTAGATAAACATCGACATATAAAGCTTTTAACTAAGCCACACATTCTTAGTTGGGGCTGCAGCCTGCTGTGCTGCAAGGCCTGAACCACTGAATCCCTATTGATCATTCATCGGTAACTGCTGGCCTGGCCTCAGCAACTTCTTGATTCAACAACAGTTTACAGAGAGGTGGACGATTGGAGGATGCTGCCACTGTTACACTCTGGTTTCATTTCCTGGCCTCAAACATGTTTCACATGAGCAATTGTTAGATTTCTTGGGGTGGTCACAAAGCAAAAGTTTGGTTGCAAGTCGTTCGCTGCCAACAGAAATCCTGTGGTGTTATTTCTCTACCAAACTGGCTAGAGAAAGAAGAATATCCTAATATATCTGGCCTAACAAGCATTTGGGGTGTTGTGAGGAGGAAGCAGATGAAGCCTGAGTTGAGTAAAATGAACGCAGGGGATCTGTGAATGAAAAGAGGATGACTTAGCCATGGACAGACCTGGGTCTGGGAGATACCAGGCCTGTGTCTGCAACTGATCTACATGATTGCTGCCCAGTTCAGCCATGTGATGCTTATGCAATGCTCCTCCAACCTGCAGCTGGGGGAGAAATCAATCACACCACAAACCCCCTTTTCTTCTCTCAAACAAGAGCTTTTTAGTGACAACAGCCATCTTGGTCACATGACCATGGGAGCATCATGCACCCCCCCCACCCCACCGCCCCCCCCCCAACAGTGTCCCCCCAGAAACCCTCACTGCAGATGTTGGGTGAAAACATGGATGATGAGTTTGATAATGGAGGCACAATGTTGCTCTTGTGTGTTGTTAAGCCTTCAACAGCTGTGTTAGACATCCACGATCACAAGACTTGGTCAAGGAACATAATGACTTAATGTGTGATACAGTCTGAGGCGATGATCAAGGGCTATTTGAATAGAGAGTCAACTAAAGCTGTTTATTTATTTATCTTGTATATATATAATGTATTATATTGTAAGTGCAGGGGGAGCGGGTTTTTAAGAAATGCTGATGTATACATCCTCACACAGACGGTCCAAATGGGTTAAATTGCTACATTAATATTGTTGATCTGATGTGTGAGCATAGAATTCATTCATTGCAATAATTAGGATTTATATCATGACCATGAACACACAGCGTTCACTTTTGAAAAGGTTTTGTCCATTGCTGTTGGCAGTGGAGTTGCACTAGCAGCCAACAACTGGTGGGGAACTTTGCATATGTTGTCATTTCCATTGTGGGCCTGAAGGGCTGCAAGAGGAAACAGTCCGGTCCTCCTGTAATCCCCAGTGAGGTAATGAGGGGGTTAAACTGTGATGTCTGGGAGGGGAACTTAAAGGTAAAGAAGAGCAAAGGTCCCAGTGGGTGTCACAGGATTGTAGGCTAGTGCAAATGATCAGAAATCTTCTATTTACTGTAAGTAGACCAATGAGCGTAATATTTTGATTGAGAAATTATGATTTTATTTCATATTATTTTATAATGTATATATTTATTCATTAAAATAGACATTTGGCCTGTACTGGATGAGCTGTTTTGTTTATGGCTCTAATGCATCTTGCAGTTCTGTGTATTACTGGCTTCTGCAGGCATTCGTGCTTCCAATGATCTTTTGTTTTCAGTCAGAGGAAGTATGATGTGAATTAACGAGACCTGGTTTAAAACAGAGTATCTCTCTCTGGCCTGATGCTAAAAAAACTGAAAATGTGTTTGAGTTGCCCTTTAGCGAGAGTTGCATCTCGGCGAGAGTGATCTAAAAATATAATGAACAGTTTTATTAGTGTGGCAGGATCGAGGTTCTCTCCTTGAAGTGAAGACAGATCCATGTAACAGCGCCAGCCTTCAGTAGGCTTCTGGTTGTGCCATATGCCACTATAATTCAAGCAGTTCTTACGTAGCACCCCCACCCCACACATATCCACCTCGATTATGCCAATCCACCCATGATGAACATAAAAAAAAAACCATTTCAAGTTCCAAGACTACACACAAAATATGAGCTGTTAAATGTCATTCCTAAATGTTATAATTTATGCATAAAGATACCTGTCCATGTGTGATTCATTACTGCTTCGTTAATATATCAATCAGTCAGATCATGCGTGCACGCATGAATGCTTACACATACACAAAACACACACAAACACACACACAGGTCAAAGGCTATCCGCTGTCAACCCACCCCAAATGATTTCTGACTGCGGCTTCATGACTTAACTTGAACAAACTAAACGCATAAAACCAATCCCAAGTCATGCAATCACTCGATTTTTGGATGATTTTTAGTTTTTAAATATTACATTCTTGCAGTTAAGTGGTTAAATAATGAATACAATATAATTCAAACTGCTCATACAAGTTTAATCTCGAGGTAATATAAACTTAAAACAATCACAAATATTTTCGGAACATGAATCCTATATCACTGTCAGATGGCCCAGATGATCAGCCATGCTTATAGTGTTCTTGAGTATTTTATGTGTGGAAATAAAAGCATGTAGACAATGAGTTTGTCTGTCCTTAATATCCAAAGGCCCTTTCTCCGTCTGTAGATGTGGGTGGGAGGCACAGGCTGTCAATCATCAACGCTTCATTGATCAAGGACAATCCTCGTCGTAAAACTGGTCTTTTTCTTAAGAAATCACTCACTCCGCATTAATTATCACTCTGCCTGTTATGTGTGCACGTATTTTCTCTGCGTGCTCGCGTGTGTGTGCAACTAACCACCTCTTTGACTATTTCACATTGCATGCACTCACTCGAGAGGAGCCCATGATGAGATGAAATTCCAACACCGTCTGCTGAAGCACAAGTTAGTATTCAAGCAAAGCGGCCGACCTTTAGTAAGATCTCACACAGGGCAGTGCTCAGTGAAAATAGTGTCCGCTGTGGTAAATGACGTTATGGTCACACTGAATGGACGCCAAAAAAAAAAAAATCCATTAAATTCAGCTCGACATTAAAGATAATGTCAGAAATATTTTCTCACTATTATTTTTATTCATGTAGGTCTGAGTTGGGTGAATCTGAGATATCAGGCTGTAAACGTTGTCAAGTGACAAATAACGCTGAGCCAGTTGGAGGTTTCATCTGCCCCAAAAAATAAAGAAAGAAAGAAGATTTTGTATTTTTGTTAGGCCATCTAAACTGCTTAAAAAAAGAAAACAAAATCTTATGTGGGACAGGGGTCACTAACACTCACGAAAATGTGGTAATAATTTAACATAAATCTTTTTTTTGTTGTCATAAATATTAATAGCCTCCTGCTGTATTTTATTTTCCTGTGACCTGCCAGTTAAATGAAACATTTACTCAAGACTAGAAAAATAAAATAAAATCTTACTCAGTTTAATGCAGAGTTGTGAAAAGTAAATGAAGACGTTCATCCTCTTTATTAATCTAACAAAGTAAACAGAATTATATTTTTTTAAAAGGGTTTTGTATATGAGAAAGTGGCAGCTGTTTATTCACCTAATATGGGGGGGGGGCTACCAAAAGTATTTTCAGAAAAACCGTGATGGAAAAACCATGTTGTTGAGTCCATGCTGGACTAAACCGAGCACATACAAACAGGCAGGTAAAAAGAGTTAAATATTTTGGCTGCACCACATGTCTCATATCTTTGTCCTCACACATCCCTCCGCTATCTCTCCTGGCTCCATGTAAGCATTTTACACCCTGATCTGAATTCAGCGACTAAAGCCAGACCACAACTATTACAAACAGCATGCGACGCTATCATCCGATTAACTCTACGTCAAATTTTACATCAACCAAATTACAGTTCTTTTGTTGTTGTTGTTTTTTACCGCACTAACCCCACTACGACAAACCTCATTCAGCCACACTTTAAAATGGTGAAAAGACTCCATGCAGATTTTCTCCATTAAAGCGGACTTCGGCAGGGCGATCCACACAACCGGAGCCTTTTTTTCCTCCTCTCCTTTCACCCTCACGTGCAGCCTGTAACCTGGATTGTTACGAGGCTCGTTTTACGTGTTTTCATAACTTTTCATAATGATTAGGCATCGCTGGTCCGCATTTATCCGAAAACTAACCTCGATTATTTTAAATATCCAACATATAATTTCCCCCTCTCTGCAGTATTCCCTTTGATTCACGCTTGACTCATATGGCTTCAGGGCCAATAGGGGTCCGCCTTTGGGGCGCCTTGAAACCGCCTCGTCTTATCCCCTTTCATCATCTAACCCGGGAAGCCTTGAAACCGCAGGGCCAGTTATTGCCTTTTTTTTCCTTTTTTTTTCAGACAGCCCAATGCGGACTGGCCGACAGCCAATCACAGTCTTGTTTACATTCTGTGACTGACAATGCTTTGGCGCCGTGCCAGCCAATCAGAACCTCACATACGGAAGGGAGGGGGGGGATTCATTTGTAAACATTTAGCATAATGTAATAACCAATGTCCATAGTAATAACACGGGGGGAATATTGGAATTACAGGTCTTGTCTGCATGATTCAGTGTAGAGTTTCAAGAAATTGGCTTTGAAACCATTTGTCAAAAAGCCTCTAATGGCTCTAAAGAAGGAAAAACAATATAGACACAAGTACAGTGAGTGTGGTGATGTGTAGACATGCCCTTAATTGTTAGCAGCATTTAGCCTACAAAAAGAGGGGGTTTTCAGTGACAACTGAAAAATACATTGTAATCTCTCATTCAATTTTATGTTGCAAAATATCATTTATTCAGCTGTATTTATATTTGGAAACTTTTTCAAAAATGACTGAATAAATGTAATTTTGATATCATCATTTGTATCATTATTTTTTTTTTACCACTCTTTATATTTTAGTGTTATTTGTGTCAGGCTTAAATCTCTAGGTCGTGTAGGCAGATGTAGGCCTGAACATTTTTAGATATTAAACTAATTTAAGTTAAATTGGGGTCTTCTTGAAAGCACACATAAACGGAACTGCACTGGCGACTGCTTTTGATTGGATTCTGCAAATGAATAATAATAAACACCTTTGTTTTTAGCTACTGTACATCTTTGAGATGCATCCAGGCTTAGAGCTCTTGGTAAATGTCTAATAGGCAGTATATTTGGAACATTATTCACGTAATGTAAATTCAATTTGGGTTTTCTGAAAAGCATAAATTGAATTGTAATTATGACAATTTCATTTTTGTTTTTACATTATTTACATTACTATGACCGCCTGTAGACCTTTCATTATCTTTTTTTAAGACGTGCTCAGGCTGACTGAGCTCTATTGTGAGTGATTTGGACCATCCCGTGCTTTAAATCTGGCGCTTTTCACTCTGTTTAGCATTGCCAGTCACCACACCATTGGCCTGTGCTGCCGGCCAATCAGAACCGTCCGTATCTCCGGGCGGGCGGCACGAGCTCATTAACATGCAGGTATCCGACCAATGGGAGGGCGTGTTTACCCTGCCCCTAGACGCGAGGTACGCAGTTGCACCGGGAGAGAAACCGCTGCTCGGAGATCCGAGCCGCGATCCAGCCAGGCCGGAAGCCCTAGTCCCACTGCCTCCACAGACTGAACCAGAAGGCTACTGCTCAGCCTCAGATGGAAATACTGTAGGATTTCACTCTAGCCACATGGTTTATTTCAGATTTTGATTTTAAATGGGCGTCGCACTTGACCTTGCTCCTTCCCTCCCTGTGTTTTGTGATTTTATAATTTATTGTTATGCAAGGATTTAACATACCAGTAAGTAGTAATTTTATATACTTGATTTTTTTTTATTGAATAAAAATTATTTTAAGGCCTGCTTCCTCGCTGTAAGAATGATAGCTGCTGTATTTAGTCCAAAAAACGCTATATATGACATGCTGTTCATTATACACAGTGCATTGCTATAATTTACAAAATAACCTAACAGTATGTGTGAGGTGAATCCTACATGGAATAAATCTATGATTTAATGTATTGAGCTGACAAACAAAAATCACCTTATAGCTAAATTATGATTATTATTGTCATTATTATTAACAGCATTAATGTTACTATATTAACAGTATTTTAAATTATAATGTCAATTGCTTCATTACATTAGATAAAATCGTAATTAGATCAAATATTGAATTATTGATTGATGACTTATTTGCTGGTGTTTTGTTTTTAATTATCCTACAGTTTTAGAAACGTGCCAGGCTACGAGGGGTATTTTTTGCAATTGGCCAAGATTTAAGAGCCTTTGATAAATTGTTCCAATATGTGTATATTTTTGTTAACCTGTGGTTGGGGTGCAGACTGTGTCTGTAGTCATGTTCCAATGAACTCCAAGCGGATACTTTGCACTGTGAGGACGGGAGACGTGTTTCCACTCGGCCCGGCCGCGGTGCACTCCCCGCCGGCCAGCTCAGTCACGGAGGGCCGCCTGCCTCGCCGCGACCTATACAGAGTAATCTGATTTACTATCTGCGTTTCTGCAAATGAAACTGACAGCTGCTTAATGAATTGCATTAGCGGCGTCCATTATTTGAACGTTTTTTAAAAATTATAGGCGTATATTTGGTGAGGAGATTCGCACACTTAAGGCTAACATGAAAGAAAACAGTCGTGAGTATTTACGCTACTGCAGTTTAATTCAAGTGAACGTACAATTGGAACATTTCCGCAGCAGCAGCCTCTTCAGTTTCCTAAATCTTGAATCATTTTTATTCTGAGGTTGTTAGTGGACATATAGAGAGGGCTGAATGCAACAGCATGGCGAGGGGGAAGGTAATGGCTGACTGCAAAGCACTTTCTCAGTATGGAGACAAAGGCAGTCCTCCTGACGGGCGGCCATTCACCTTGGATCCCCGCACAGTCCACAAGCTGAAGACTCAGCTATCATGTATGCAATAGCGAGGCTTCTTGTAACGTTTGCACGTTAAGGGCCCACATGCATACACACACATTAGCTCACAAAGCCTCAGTTGATGAGATTTTGTCCCAGGGAGCTCCGTGTGGACGGATTTTATTGTTGTTGATGTAGCACTGAATTGTAGGCTAGGCTGTAACTGGCTACATGGGGAGATAATAGTGCTGCGAGAGAAATAGCACATATGATGTGCCTGCGCATTCTTACACAGTGTAGAATTTAGATTTTATTTATTTATTAATTTAAGTTATGGTACAATGATGCTTTTATCTTGCTGGGGACCCCCTGCAAACCCTTCGAGAAACCCTGTAGGGACCCCAAATTGAGAATCTGAAGTAAAATCAGACGAATAGCCTACTGTACTATTGAAAAAAAGTCAGTCATGTAGGATTTATTTATTTACTTATTTGGAACTATACAATTAAGCTGCCTTCTGTCTGCCTGCTTTATATTTAATTTCTCACAGCCATCATTGAGGCACACAAAACTGGCTGTCACGTTTAGGGGATTGTTGTAAAGAAAATAACATATATTTTTACAGTGAAATTACATTTTATTTTAATGTATGCGAATGGCCTTTTTTTTTTCTCCCATCTCGACTATATAATGCTATTTTTGTGGCATGGCAGTGGAGGTAGCCTATAATGTATTTACTACTCCATTTGATTACCTGACCTGAAATAGGTCAAGGCAGATGAAGACAGTGAGAGTGCAGTTATTCACATGAACACACACACACACACACGGGTGCGCGCACACGTGCAATGCAAACACACACACACACACACACACACACACACACACACACACACACACACACACACACATTTAGAGAGAGAGAGTCCATGTCTTTCAGGAGCTGATGCATCTCTGTTATGGAGCGTTATTTTAATTATATTCTTATTTTAAATATGTCTATTTCATTTGTTTCGAAACTTTATAAACTGACAGCGGGTTCCTTTGTCGAAATTGGTCGATGCATTGTTTTTCAATTGCCAGTTTCATGATAAATGGGTTATTTTGTAGTCTAAAGATTGTGCAAAATATAACATATTTGGTATTTATGCGAGTGTATATGTGAGATCACTGTAGTGCAAATCGTGTGAGGCGTAATGAGAGCTGGATGGAGCTTTTAAAGGCAGGAAAAAAACGCCTGTATCAACCCGAGACAATAGGACGAGCAGGAGAAGGCAGGCAGCGTTGTTCACCTTGAGATGTAGGCTTCCATCACCCAAACAGGACAACACACTCCCTCCTCTAACATAGCCAAGCTTTAGATAGTTGCAGCAATCACGATTTCATATAAATACACACATATACATGTGTGTGTATATATATCTCTCTCATGGTAATGTGCTTACCATGTCTTTTGGGGGAGAGAGTGACAGCTGGCAATTGCTGACGTGGTGGTTGAATTAATTGTTTGGATAAAATATAATATGAAGAGGAACATACAGAAAGCTAAAATGTGTCAATCTGCTCGTTGTGCCTGTGTGTGTGTGTGTGTGTAGAGTATGAAGTATGAAGTGCTCTTTTCTCCATATGATGCATATTAGGCCTATATCCCAGGCTGATCAATAGAGCTGAATGTGAGCCAGTTTTCAGTGGGCTGCTGGACGCCTCGCTGGTCGCTTCTATCTGCGGTGGATTATTTTGTGCCACCAGTTTTAGGTCGAAAAGGGTGATTTCTGCTCCATGCAAAGGACACCTTGATATGACAGAGAGGTATTACAGCAAAATCCAATGGAGCGGAACTAATGATTTGTTTTCTCTTACATTTTGATAGCACTGGACTGCACTGTCAGTGTTTTGCATCGTGTAATTCTCAACCGGGCTCTCCGATTGTCTTGATAATGAATATTTGCTGTGATTTTCTCCTTTTTTTGACAGAAAAGATGATCGGGGGCTACGTTTTTGGCTGGGGAAGCCTGCGATCGACTGAATGCAACACATAGATCTGAAGGAAAGGATTATTATATGGGTTGCATTTGATTTTCCTGACCTGCCCTATCCGGATTTCGGATTACTCAACATTCTTCGGAATGGAAGGACGGGATTTCGCTGCTCCGGCGCACCTCCTATCAGAGCGGGGCGCCCTGGTGCACCGAGCCGCCTCTCGGATCACTCCCTCGGGCCACAGCTCTGTGCAGCATGCCGGTCACTTCCCGCCGGGAAAATATTACCCCTCGCACATACCAATGGCTCCCCACTCAGGTTAGTCAAACATCTACGTGGGCTTTGTCACACAGAGAATTAAGCTACTGAGATGGTGTTTGTTCCCATAGCGGCAACATTTATCTGCCTCAAAGCTGGCTGTTGTTTCAAATGCTCTTCTCATAATGTTGCGCCATAAAGCCTGTTCATTTATCAGCGTGAATAACAGGCTATGGCCTGTTATGTGTGGTGTGGTACAAAGCTGATTATTTTGGCACAAAAGAGAAGAATAGACGGGGCTTTCTGTTTAAAATAAATGGTTGCTCAGGTGTGGCTGTTGACAGAGTTTCCCTATCCAAATATCTGCTAATAAATCATGTGGAATTTGATTTACACTAGGCCTGCCATCAGAAATTTTGATTAAGCTGAATCAACATTTATAGTTTAAATATCTCAAAGGTAATAAAGGCATGTTAGTTAAACAAATAGCCATTTGATAAGTTAGGTAAATGTCATGGTGTTTAAAAATGGCATTTAGGATCTGTTTTAGTTTGCACGCAGGAAGTTGGACAGAGCACACTGACACTGGCTTGACATTGGCTCTGGAGCTGAATCTGAAATGAGACTTTGTCTCTTCACGTTAAATTCACACCGGTGCCATCACTTGACAAAAAACCGTGGGCCATGCCCAGAGCCATAAGCAAGCAGGAGCTGGATGAACAGGTCTGCATGGGTTAACAGCGTAATGCTGTAGGAAGAAGAGCAATACTAGAAAATCCTTCTTCTATATTGGGCTTCAAAGTGTCTGGGTGTAAATGTGTTCACAGTGCATGCATCAGGTTTAACAAGTAACTTGGGTTTCTTGTGTACCCAAATGTGCACCTTTACAAACATTTGTGTCCAGGTAGATCAGTCAAAATGTACAACTCAGCCTAAAGACTGCTGGACAGAATCATTTAGAACAGCTGATATATATTTTTAAATATAGTGGTGGACACAATAAAAGCATAACCCTCCAAAGTATACAACCTCAGTAGTGCTTATAATGTTCAGTTTTTGTTGAGAGTGTGCTCCCTGATTTATGGTCCTTTTTGATGCGATTATGCGCTTGTTTATGTTAATGTTGTATTGGGTTTAATTAAATATATAACAGTCTTCCTAATTTGTCTTCACGAAAAGACAAACTAAATATATTTATTGCACAGCATTGTAAAGGACTGGCTCACAATATACTGTTGTTGCTTTTATTTTGCTCACCCATGTAAAACAAAAGAGATTTAAATAAGTCACAACAGTGGCGTATTGATTGCATCAAACAGTTACACTTCTGAAACAATTTCCTTTGAAATTATGTTAATGCAGCTTCCAAAAACACATGTTTATGATGCAGCAGCTGAGGAATTTTGGGTCACTGGAAAGCAAGGAATATTTAGCTCTTTTAAAGTCACTTTATGTAACGTATATCAGCTAAAATGGACTCAGTGTAGGTGGTTAAATGCAGTATCAAAGTAGCCTCTTACAGTGTTGTTATATTCTGCGTTACATTTTCTGTATTTACTTGTTTATTTATATGTTTTAATGTCTTAGTAAACTGGTCTACTGTAGGCAGTGTTGTGGCAGGCTAATCAAAGATATTTTTCGAATTCATTGTGTTTTTATAAAGATTCTGAATTCATTTGCAAAATCATGCTAAACATGAGGCATAATTAGTCATTCAGGAGAATTCATGGGCGCTGTTCACCATTCATCTCTCACCATTCATGTTTGCTTTTGGCAGTACTCTCACACACACACACACTTTTTTTTTCTTATACATGTTTTTGTTGAGAGCATGAAGGCTAATGCTGGCTACAGGGTACAGGTGCTCCCCCAACCAGATTTGGTGTTTCTTTTGTCGTATTGTGCTGCACCAACACGAAGACCTACCCTCCAAATGTCATCACTGCTCAATGAGCAGCACAGGTGGTTTATTGTTCTCCCCCAGTCTCATCACTAACACATGGGTGTGACTGGAGAGAAGTCTATATAATATCTTCAAGATTTGTAAAACGACTTAATTCTTTGCATTTCAGGTGTTTTATTGAATTAACGTGGAGAATAATTCCTCATGAGTTCACAGTGTATCTAAATCCCCTCTGGGCGCAGTTGGAATTATTTTGCTATTGTGCCCTGCTGATGTACTATCTTTGATTTATTATTTTAATAATATTTGAAAATGTCAAGCTTGTCATAATGCAAAGAGGTGGACGAGACATGAAGCATAATTCACAATTATTCATGGCATACATTTGTAAGATGGTAATTCATCAGAACAGCACACAATGCAAATTTATAATCCATGTGACACAAGAAAAAAGAAACAAAAAAAATATACCCTTTCAAAGGAATTTCTATTTATTATGTCCAAATTGAATATAAGCAAAACACACTAAGTATTTTGCTTTTTGCAATTTCATTATTTTCAACAATTTGTGGTCACACTATCAAGTTAATGTTTTTTCAGTTCACCTGAATGAATACAGGCCAGTCACACCATGTAAGAACAGTCAAATGCTCGTAGGTTGTCCGACCAAACTGGTCCCAGACTATTGTTTGTCTTGACTGGGCAGGTCGTTAGTGTCCCCTCAAGTGTCCCGTATGCTAGCAACATTAGCACAACTGAGAATGTTGTTTGCTGAATGTGTTGGATCCCTTCAGTTCCTCTGCACTTTCCCCCCGGGGACTAACTTGCACACTGGTTCACATGAATACTTTACAAAGAGCATGAATATTTCAGGGTTGATGTAAAAATGCATTCAGTGGCAGGTTTCTGATGTGGCTCCTTGAAAGGGCTCCTCTGACTTTGCAGAGGTATTTATTGTGAACGCTCCCTTCACCCTTGCCGCTGAAAAGAGTGATGGCGGTTGCAACACCCTCCCTTGGCATTGTTCCCTGCCGGGTTACAGAATTTCAACAGATTTTTGGGAGGAAATTTCTTTTCTTTATTTTGCACAACTGGTGAGTTTGGTTGTAATTAGGCAACTGCAGGCACACACTCCTGCCTTCTTGTCCAGCGAGCCATGTTAACTTAGAACCGGTAGAGATTCTGTCAGTGTGCATTTGCCTCTGTCCATCTTCACCTACTACGGGCCAGTCATTTGTAATGCATGTCAGGTGGTCGATTTATAGTTTGCACTTGCACTGCATTCTGGGAATGTGACATTGGAGCAACTTCTCTCTCCGCACGCTTGCTGATACAGTGAGACACAGACCTATAAACTCATCTAATGCGGTTTAATTCAGCCAGTTCAATTACGAGGACTTTGAAATAGTAATTTTATCTTCTGCTGGCTCCGGCGCAGACTTGGAGACAGTCTTCGCTTGGCTGTGAGGCTGGGATTCAGATGTTGGATAGTGTCAAAGTAGGAGACACAGTGGAGCTGTCTTTACTGCTGGCATTTATGGCTGGGGGCTCATCTTTCAGCCATATTGTTCTGATCAGTGAGCTCTGTCTGAGGTGTGGCTGTGTGAAAGCAGTGGGGGGTTCAGAGGCTGTCCACGGCTGAGCTCTGCTCTAAACACCCCATGTAATCAAAGGTCATATTTGTGTCATCTCGCTCACTCTGCCTCCCCTTCCTTTACATCTCCTCTGTCTCCCTTTCCATAAGCTGTCCTCTCTCTCCTCCCCTCCATTTCTCAGTCTCCTTTCTTTCCAGCAGGAAGACCCTTGTGTCTGGGAAGCGGTGGTCTTCCTGCCACTTCTGTTTTAGCCACCCTCCCCTGCCCCAGGCCATTGTTGCAGACCCCAGCTTTGTGTGTGTTTTACGGCTGCTGTTAAAGATAAAAAACAGTCCCTTCCACCCCCTTTATTGTTTTCTGGTAGGATGTCCCTGTCATTCCCTTGGTTTTTATGTCCTAGCTGGATATCCGAGCAGCTTCCCCCTTCAAAGGTTAGCTATGCTGTCTGCCTTCTCCCATTTTTTTTTCCAAAGGGGAATAAATAACTTTACTGAGACTTTTATTGAACGTCTCATTGCCGAAATATCCCATGGGTCTGCGGTTGTTAGGAAGACGCTTCAAAGACAAACACAGGTGTTTGGTGGAGTTAGCAGAGGGCTGGTTACAACCAGGGTCTTTTAAAAGAATAAACCTCACTAAGTGGGTGAGGGTTGTTTGTGGGAAGGGAGGCTTCTTCTTCATGGCCTTGTAGCTCTTGTGTTGTGAGCACTCACAGTTCGTACCCCTCTTCCCTTTGGCTTTACCTACCCCCCCATCCTTATTGACCCCAGACAAGAGCAGTGGCTGGAGTGTGTTGCGTGCTCAGCGTAATTATTTAGCTGCACCCAGAGCAACTGAAAGCCTGTGCCTGTCCTTTCTCGCTAAATCTAACACTTTTGTTAGGATTTGGTGAGAGAAATTCAAGAGGTGAAAACTGATATCTTGATTAACCCATCTTAAATATTACATTAAAAGGCTACTTGTATCCGGGAGCCACCGGGGTTGGAAGTACAGTGACAGAACGTGGGTCTTAGGCCAAGTTCCATTTGGCTCGGGCCTCATGCTCTCCCTCTCTCTTTCGCTCCAGCTCTGCAAAACAGAGCGAGAGCCTTGGCCTGTTGTCGGGCTCATTTGTGGATTGTTGTGAGATGACACGGTTCAGACGCGATGTCACAGGAGTTCCCCTGAATAGTGGAGGCGTTGCTTGACATCCTACACCTGGCTGAAATAGCACCTTGCCCAGTGCTGCCCGCCATCTGTCACCTCCCCCTGACACTCCCGCTGGAAACGCAAGTGACTTGCAAGGGCAGTCAACTGTTTGACTAAGAGTAAGTCCCTCACATATTTGCAAATACTTTTGGTTACAAAGGTTACATGCGCTCACCATGCTTCGAGTGGATTCAGACATCGGTATCATTCGGCAAGCCCCAGACTTTCCCTAAACATTTTATTTTGTCACTATTGGATCATCATACCAGGTGTTCAATAACTAGGCATCAAAAAATAAGTAACAGCATCTGGAATTCATTGCACTTAACTGACGGATTTGATGTTGGATAAATGATTGAATCAGTTCCATTTCTTTGCATTTCTTTGCTAATCAGCAAAACTGTCCACAGAAGGTGAAGGCTTAGACTGAGTGGGGAAAAAAAAAACTGGGGTCTGGCTTTGCGAGAGGAATTTGGCTAGTGAGTGGCCATGCTGCCACAGAGACGGGCTCTTCAAACAGACCGCCACCCACACTACACCGTGTGGCATGGTGCCACAGAGCCCTCGCCTCGAGCATGGGGCGTGTACACAGGACAAACACAAAGGAGACCCACGGGTGAGAGTGACGGGCAGGGTAATACCTTCCTGTATCGGATTTCAGGGCATTGGATTTCAAAACCTTCCCATCTATTTTTACACGTGACATGAGGAAGTGAGAAGTTGCATTAAGAATCCTACAAGGCTACGAAAGTCTTTTGTTCACTTCCCATGACAAACACACACACACACACCAAAACTTAAAAAAAGAAATAGCTGGACTGAAAATATATTGTTGCGAGATTGAATAGACTGATACATTTGCCCAAAGTCAACCACTGCCGTTTTGGTTGTGATTTGGATCTCTCTCTGTTTTGCTCTCTTTCTTTTTGCCCCCCCCCCCCCCCCCCCCCCCTCATTCTCCCTCCCTCTCCCAGTATCAGGCTGCTTCTCATCAGGCAGCCTCAGGCCCACCTCAGTGCATGGCCGTATTGCATGTGACAGCTGTTAGACATTATTAACGGCTCAAGCAGAAAATCCAGATTACTTGTTTTTTAATTTAAATTTTATTATTGTAATCGTTCAGTGAAAAGAACAAAAAAGGGCCGTTGCCCCTATTGTTGTTAGCAGATTTGTGGTCAGTGACAATACTGTATGTACATGAGTGTGTATGAGCGTGTGTGTGGTTATGTTTGGGTGGGTTTTGCACGCGCATGTGTGTGTGTGTGTGTGTGTGTGTGTGTGTGTGCTGGGCTGTGTTCTCCAGACACCCCCCACTAGAGCCGAGGCACCCTGTGGTTGGCTGTGAGGCCTAGACAGGTGCATTGTTAACCCTCTAACGTCTGAGTCTGTCCCTGCTGGATCCGCCGCGAGTGCTCCTGGCAGGATTTCATGCCCGTGATGCAGCTTGTGTAGCGTTCCCACTTTGTGAGTTTTAAAAATCACAATTATTCAACTGTCAGACACCAGTTTAGCGTGCAGGGTGCCTGTCCAGTTCTGCAAAACTCTAGTTTTAGTTGTAGCATTAACATGTTGTTAATGTATGGGTCTCCTTTTGAAAAGGAAGCAATTATACAACTCAGCAGTTGTTCATGGACAGCACTTCCTTTCTGTTCCTGTTTGTTTATTTTTATTTTAGATGTTCTGTATTCTGCTTCCCCATTTCAACTAGCAGACTATGATCCATAAATGTAAGATGGTATGTGGTTGAGGGGAAGGACTGAGAGCAGATAAACTCAAATAATGGGCGACGATTCGGCGACTGTCAGTGGAACAGCGGGGCGATGGTGACACAGTACCAAACAATGAGGTGTGCTGCTAAATATATGCAGAGATTTGCCATTAAATATACATGCAGTATGCCTCTCAAGGATGTGTCAGCCCTTTTGTGAGAAAACAAAGATTAGCATCAGGAATTCCATTTTAATAAGTCTCTTGGGACCATCCAACCAGCTGCCTAGTCCTCAATCCAAAGTGGACTTGTTGCTCTCTCTTGCTCTCTCTCTCTTGCATGGATTTCCTGTGCTCCTTCTGACATTGATTAGAACAAAAATCCTGCTCTCTCCCCCCTCTTCTGCTTTTTTTATTTTGTCAAATCACTGGTTTTACACCACAAATTCTTTTATGTCTACATGTTTTCTCTTTGATGATCCATGTCCATACCCTGTCCACTCCTCTTTTACATTCACTGTCCCCCATGTGTCTCAGACTGGGTCCCTCTCTGCCCTCCACCTCGTTCTGCAGTGGCTGTTTTTTGTCCCCTCTGCCTGGTGTGACCACTAGGCTACACTGCCTCCTCTCTCTAATACAGTATACTGTCCTGGGGATCTGGGGCAAATGACTGGCTCCTCAGCAACAGATGTGTGTTTGTCTGCTGGTGCTGCATGCATTAGCTTTCTGTGCTTGCCATGGACGGCCACTGACCTACCCTCTGGTGAATGTGGGGGAGGGGACAGAGCGAGTTTGTGTGTATGCACGAGAAAGAGGCAGACAGACAGACTGAGAGACAGAGAGGATAGCGACAGCAAACCTAGATGCACACTGTCACATGCTGTCATACACTTACTGGTGCGTTGCAAGCAGGCGCATACAAAAGGCGCGCACACGCACACACGCACGCCATACACACTCACACATCTTGCTTCCCAGGAGGCCGTGGGGCCAGTGGGACAGAGCAAGCTTGAGAGTCTAGTTCGTCTGTTTACATCTAATTATAGAAACAGGACTATTTCTGCAACCACTGCTCCAGCTTTTTTATATTCTTACGAGAGAGAGAGAGAGAGAGAGAGAGAGAGAGAGAAAACAAAGCTTTGACAGCCTTTTCTCACAATGGTGAGCGGTTATCTCATCCCCTCAGCGCTGCTACAGTCTGCAGGCTCTCAGTACAGTACAACAGGAGACGGGGGGGGAGGGGGAGAGTGTCTTGTAGCGTAAGCCCTCTCATCCTCATGTAACATGAATGTGCAAATTTACGAGAAGTGAGCAACGGCAAACAAGGCCATGTATTTTCCCCCATTAGCCTCACTGATACATTCCGTTGACAATGGCCCCGATAAAAAGAGAATCATTTCTTCACCCCTGCCCCGCGGGCTCTCGCTTCGACCCGGCGGAAAGTGCTGTCCATCAAGACAGTCAAAACAAAAGTAAGAGAGAGTTGATGTTGAGGATTAGGGTTGTATAAAATGTATCTAGCATTAAAGAGACAGGGCCAGTGTGGTAGTTAATCCTCAAGCTTGGTGGCTGATATCCAGCTGAGTGGCTGTTGTTAGCCAGGGGGGCCTGGAAGGGGGGAAGCTGTCAGGGAGACGCTGCGCTGCCCGCCGGGCCGCCTGGGGCTGCCAGGTGAGAGCCAGATCAGGGCAGGGTTGGGCCTGTAGGTCTGGGCCAGACAGGTTGCAGCCTCTTGCAGGTGTTTTCATAAAGAGCCCTCTAGGCGGAATGCACAGCCCGCTGGATGCAACCTGAGCCAGGTGCTCCCCATCCCCCACCCAAATACATAAACCACTACATAATGGAAATGTGTGCTTGCATACACCCAACCGCCACCACCCACCCGCTTTATTCGGAGACATGGCAGGTAAATTAATTGGCCGTGAGTATGTAACGTATATGCCGAGATAAAGGTGCGCTGTCTGGCCGAGGCGTAGCGTAACGGCCGTAATGATGGCTCCATTGTGTTGATGTTGAGGGGGGTAGTTAGCGGCACAGCCTGCGGGGCCCTTGCTTTAGGGCTGGATAGTCTCTGATTAATAGTGGGGAATGCTTTGAAGTGACACCCAAGTGCACCGGCTCACAGGCTAATAGCAATACCATCAGTATAGGGAGCGCTGCCTCTTCCTCAGTCTTCATTAGCTAACGTTTCCCCAGCACTATCTCGCCACGCCTGCCTCATCTACAGAGAGCCTTTAGGAGCTCTCAGGTTTTTATTTTTCCAATTGTTTCATGATTTCACTGTCATTTCTCTCTGTCACGTTTAGTAGAATAGGAGATTTTTTTTTTCCCCAATGGCAGCAGAGGGGGCGCCTTTACACGCAGAGCTCCACCGCATAGGTGAACTGTGGCACCGCCTAAAGACTCGCGGGATTGATGTGGCACAAGTGGGGACAAGGCTGGGGACTATTCCCAGGATCCATTTTGATCTCCCATACTGACAGACGAGCTGCAGCTGTGTGTGTGTGTGTGTGTGTGTGTGTGTTTAGGAAGCCGAGGTGGGGAGGCAGGGTTGGGTCTGTCAGCTGTTGGAGTAAAGTAAACTATTAGCGGTGGGAGAAGGCAGTGTTTCCAGTGAAGAATTAGAACCACTTCTAATTGCAGTGAGGTTGGGCTATGATTACATGCTGGCTAATGCACTGACAGACCTCTCACTTGGCTTGGCTCTCAGAACGCTGCTGAAATGGCTGAATGCCTTTTGGTTATACAGTATAATGGGAGGGTGTGTGGATGCACGTGTGTGTGTGTGTGTGTGTGTGTGTGTTTGCTATGTGTGGGTGGCTGTCTGTGTGTATCTGTGATGAAACTTGCTTTTCACAGTGTTTTTTTTCTGTGCTTTTTGCATGTTTCTGTGAGTTATGCAGTTTGCTTGCATATGTGTGTGTGGGTTTGTGTGTGTGTGTTTTCCGTGTGATAACTGTGCTCTGCTTGTTTCTTGAGTGCCTGTCGTTATTTGTAGAGGAGGCAACTTTTCTTCCCAAATCAAAACTCAGCTGGCGCAACTGTCTCTGAACAGTACGGAAGAAGTGTGTTTTTGTGTATGCATGTGTTATACTCGTGTGTGTGTGTGTGTGTGTGTGTGTGTGTGTGTGTGTGTGTGTGTGTGTGTATGCCCACGGGAAAGAGCAATCAAAGGAGCTGTGTGGTGGAGAGATTGTATAAAAGGAGTGAGAGAGGAAACAGAGTGGCAGGCAGCTGAGAGGGCAGCATGTGGGGGTGGACGGGGGGCTGATGCAGGTGCCTAATTCTACCTCAGCCCTGGGCGTTTTATATTCCATCCATCTCTCCACTCCTACATGGGGCTGCGGTGGTATGTAGTAAATCCACCTGCTTCAATTACAGCGCTGATTAGCAGATATATCTGTGACAGTAATCAGAATAATAACACGCACAGATGGATTTATACAGCATTATACTCTAAGTCTTGTGCATAAATAATCAGGTAAGAATTTTAAGAAGCTGTTCATTTTTCACCTCATAATTTTAATTACTATTTTTTTTTTTTGCACGTGGAACAGCTTGTTCTCAGGTGTGCAGACGCCCCCGTTTTGCGAGAAGCTCTGGTTTACTGTTTCGCTGGCGAGTGCTGTAAATCACGTTGCATTCCCAGCATATGGAATGACAGTTATGGGAGTGTATCTGCTATTTCTTCATCAGGCCCTTAGGCTCGTGTTATCTCTCTTTTAACTAGACAGAAGGGATACAGACATCATTGTGGTTTCTCCAGGGGTCAGGGGGTCAGAGAGAACTTTCAACACAGCTCCAGGAATTTTGTTGTGTGCATCTCTGCTGATTACTTCCTGGGTTAGTGATGGGTCATAGATACGCTGGAGTGTTTCAAGGGATTACATGAGAGACCTACAGGAGGCATTTTCCTGCAGGAGGGCTTTTGGAGGTCAGCAGAAGAGTATGGCTGCTGAGGGATCATAAATGGACTTGGTTGTCCACATGTGGATTCGTTTGCGGTTGTTAGGAAACAAAACAGGACACGTGTTCGGCTTATTTTGGTGATGTGGACAGTCTGTACCTTCCTGGCTACTGTGTGACAGACCGGTGAAGTATGAGGAGAGAAGTGGTCATCCTTGGTAACGGGGCATTACCAGACCAGAGTCGTCTGTACACATGGAAACTGGATGGATCAATACTGCTGGCATGGTGGAGGTGGAGTAAACTATGCAGCTGTGTGGGAAGGAGAGGATGGTTGGGCATACTGGAACATGTGATGGTGCTGCAGATGTTTGTTATTTTAGAGAGAGAATTTTATTTAAGCTATGAGGTCCGCAACGCATCAACGCCTAGCGCTTTTTTTGTTTTTTTGGTATGTGTGTGTAAATGTGTGTATCCCCATTTGACAGATCTTCTTTCAGAAAGTGGAGCTGCTTTGAGGATCGATACTGACACACTGTCTGCACACAGTCCACACACACACACACACACACACACACGACACACATACACACACTTTTACACTCACTGTCTCATCTGTCAGTTGACAGAGTTTTCTCCAGCTCTGTGGGTTCTCTTTCCAGCCAAGCAGATGGTGAACATTCAGAATGAAAGCAGATCCTAAGTCCTTTTGGATCTCCATCAATCCGGCAGTCTCTGGGACCGTCCTGCAAAGGGGCTCAAGTTTCTCAGCACTGACTGAGCCTTCCCGGCTCTCCAACCAGGCCGTAGTCACCGCCTTCCCTCCACAGCGCACATATGTTCAGTCTAACGGCAGTGCTTTTTAATCTCACATTCAACAACGGCCCACATTCACTCACAGAAACACGGGAGCTGAAAAAGGGCTGCTGACAGTTGCTCCCATTGCTCACTCCTTTTGCTCCCAACCATCTCAGCAAATACCTCAAAACCCAGCGGGGTGCCTCTGCGCTCTGCTCTCCCACATCCTCGCCCAATGTGTGGCACCCTACTGTGTGCATATAGAAAATGCTCTGAAGAGTTCATTTCCCTCGTCTTCCCTCATCTGTCTGTCCCGCTTACCTGCAGTAGCAGCTGTACCACTCGACCCTCCTCCCCCCAGTCCTCCACCCTGTGTGTTTTTATGTGACAGAATGAGCGGGATTTATTTCAGTACGCGTGCTTGGACCCTTTTAACAGGGCTGGTTTGAAGGCGCGCCGCTTTGAGGCCTGCACCACTCCTAACTGTAAGTGATTTTATGAGACGTGTTTCTGTGCCAGTCGGCCAGGCCACTGCGCCACAACCAGATTGGTGGAGAGCAATGGGGGGATGCCATTCCAGCACACACCATCTGGGAGTGTGTGCAAAGAGGCTGGGAGAAAGTGTGCGTTCTCGTGTATGTGATTCTGCACATATGTTTGTGTAGGTGTGTGTTTGCGTGCATGTAAAGGGAGAGAGGGAGAGAGGTGGTTAGCGCTGGCTGTGAAAGGGAAGAAAAAAAGTTTGGCTTTTCGAGGGAGGCCTCATACTGCCCCTGCCTGCGTCTACTGATTTATGAGCTTGTGAAGGAAATCTCTCATTTGTCGCTTTTCATCTCTTTCTCCACGTCATTCTCTCTCTCTCTCTCTCTCTCTCTCTCTCTCTCTCTCAATGGAATTTCCCAAAATCTTCAGCTGCTTCCAAAGATCGGAGAGGAAGAAAGAACAAGGGAGGAAGAGGGAGCTGCGTTTTCTCCATATCGGCTAAAACCATGTTGAACAAAAGGCTTGCCTTAGTGGATATGGTTTAGTAAACATTCATAGGTGTTGACAGACCAGCGTAATGTATTTTGTTTGTGGTAAGGATGCGTGTCATTAGGCAGTGTATATTCTCTGCCCGTAAATAATTCAAAGCACTTGTTACGGTGTTCCTACTACTGTGGTTTGAGCCTTATTGTTGGAAATAGAAAAACAAAATAAAACCTTGGGTCTGAATCAGCAACACTGTGTGTGTGTGTGTGTGTGTGTGTGTGTGTGTATATATATATAGAGTATATCTGGCCACATGCACACAGGTTTGCTGCTAATACCTGCTAGCCAGTGCATTACCGCATGGGGGTCACAGTCAGGTCAACTGCAGTCTGGAGCCTTAGCACGCGTGTGTGCGAATGTGCACTCATCATGTGTTTATGTGCCAGTGTGCACCTTACTCACTCAGGTGCCAGTTATAAATCTGCCTCACCCTTTCCTGGCCTGCTGAGGACACAGCAGGAGCGGTTGAGGTTTCACCCTTTTTCAAAGTGGGGGAGGAGAGAGGAAAGGGAGGGAGAGGGTAAAGGGTTAGAGGGGAAGAGAGATAAATGAGGGAGGGGGCTTAATGAGAGCCCTGGTTCACATGATTATGGGACTGGCTGATAGAAATCAGGATCTTTCTCAAAGAAGTCAATTAACCCCCTCCCCCGTCCCTAATTATGCATGGATTGCTCCATTGGCTCTTTACTGATAGGGCTGCTCAGCTCAGCTCAATATGCAGACTCATGCTGCCTGAGTCGACAAGGGGTTGGGTGTATTGTGAGAAGCATTCGTCAACCTTTTTTTTTTTTCTTCAGAATCTGCTGGCAGTCTGCTTTAAACTCCAGGTTTTCCAAAGCCATTAGTTATCCCCAACCCCCTCGTCTTTCTTCTCACCTGACAAGCTGAGAGCCAGTACCGGGCAGAGCCAGGAGGGGGCTCCATCCCAGGTGGCCTCTGGTCATTAGTGCATTAGAGGCTAGATGATGGCTGAACTCTGTGGTCAGAGTAAATAAGTGGTGTTGTAGAATGTCAACACGACCAGGCGGCTCCTTCACAGCACCCAGTGTTGACATAACTGCTCTCTTATCGGAGAAGTGCAAAGCCCAGCCCCGCAATAGAACACTGTGCCAGAACAAATACAGTAAGGAGATAGAAACCACACTCTCCAACACACAAATCCATTTACACACACACACTGGCTGTGAGGGAATGTGTCGCATGGTGAAAGCTACTGCTGCTGACGCTGGCATCAGTATGGCACAAAACAATGCATAAGTGATAATGCAGGACTTTACAGCAGTCAAATACAGTCAAGTTGAGGTCCTAGCGTTGGCTGTTCATGGTACCAGACTGCCTGGTGTTCATGTGAGCTCATGAAAATAATGGGGTGTTTAGGATCTCAATAATCTGGGTAAAGGGACCTGGACTCTGCTTGTACTGCTAAACCTGGCAAAGAATGAAGGCCAGGCTGACAGTCATGAGACGAGCTCTGCCATCGGGCTTAAGTGAATGAGCAGTTTGTGGAAGTTGCAACCATTACTTGTGTGAGTGTATGTCAAAGACAGAAAGGTAACAGAGGAGAGAGGGTACAGAAAGAAAGATGGCGGTAGTTTGCTTTTCAAACCCTTGTTTAAGTACCTGTGTCACATCTGCTATTTTTCTGTGTCAAAACATTTCAGTAAGCCCTCTTCCCCTCATTGCCTCACATCACCCTAATAACTCTTCTTTATTCTCCTTCCCTGTCTCTCCCCGTCCCCCTCTGCCTCCCCCTTTCTCTCTATTATGGCCTCTGCCAGGTCTAGACTGAGCTTGGCTCACACTGGCGTTGTGATAACCTGCTGAAAGCTGTTGCTCTCCCGTGGATATGAGGACACCCAGCTGGGGTTTCTCGGCGCTACCTCTCTGTCGTGCTTCCCCCCTTTAGCTCTGCGACCGTGACTCACTGTCGTCCTTCTATAGATTCCCCAAATCATTTCACTGGTCGGGCCCGTCACATAGCTTGAGGCTTTCTGGCCCAACATGTAGCCGCTGACATGTTTTATGGCCAGCAGAGCTAAGCGTGTATTAAAGAAAAATAAGAAAAGCCAACATGTGCACTCATAGGCACACTGTTCAAAGTCGGTTTAATGGTTACTCTGGGATGTAAGGTTTTTATTTGAGACCCAAAACACTGCCAGTAGTGCTATTGAACATGGCCACTTGGAAAATATATGATTTTAATTTCCATCCTGCTAACATGTATATATATGGTGGTATTTTTGTGCCTTTTCAGTGAGTGTATCTGTGTGAGTATGTGAGGATGTGCGATGGCAAACAAAACGAGCAGCTGCAAAACATCTGTTAACTTCGATCAGATGCTGCAAGCCTCTCGTAACCCCACAAGCCCTCCCTCCTCCTATGCTAGCTCTGGATACGACCTGCAGACAAATACAGAGTGTTGGGGTGATAACACATGACCGTCCGGTCCGCCCACCTGTCCAGCAGACTAGATGGGATCACTGCAAAGGAGATAGACGACTGCAGTGGTAGCGGTGCAGCCAGCCAACCAGACAGACAAGCCTTGAGCAGTTGATCAAGATGATGTCCCCTCCCCTCCGTCTCCCTGGTTTGACCTTGGATTGTGCCTTTTCTACTCCTAGCTGTAAAGCCTACATCAAGCTAACCAGCTGGAGAGGAGAGGCTTTTTATGGCTGCCCTGCTCTATGTTACACTTCATCTGCTCATGTTCGGGTGAGGATGACCTTCTCTCCTCTGTACAGATTGCAGGAAATGCTCCTAATTTTACTCATCTCTGCTCAAGTGTGTTGCTGCAGATGTTGAGCAGGCCCCGGCAGCGGCATTCCATGGATGACCAGTGTCAGCAGTCAGGGAGACATAACTCAAGTTTAAAACCCAGTTTGTCAGATGCATTTCAGAAAAGAATTTACTGTGTGATTTGGCCGACCTTGTATGCACTTGAAAGTGTAGGCTGCTACAGTGGGAAAGAAGGTGGTTATCTGAATGGGCCAACTGGAGTATTGTCCTTATGGCTAAGAAGGTTTGCAACAACATAAGTCAAGGAGACTCACGCATATTATACAGTGTGTTCTTTACAAGGTGATACTGTATATCGTTTGGCCTTGGCCACCCAGGTGCCTTCCCTCCTCTTGTCTGTAGGTTATCAGAACAAAAATGCTTGCATTTGTCTTGGCCAACGCTACAAGAATTAAACATTTCTCCTTTGTTCCCCTTGTGAACCAGCAGCAAATTATATTCAGGGCTACAGAAAGACCTTGGGCTGGCTGGATGGCGCGGCGGCTCTCGGCTCCGTTATCTGCACTGTTCTGTGTCTGCGCCTCTGACAAGCTACATCAGACGGAGAGAAGCCAGAGCAGGGAGCTGCCTTCTGTTTCTCTCACACACATCACTGCAGGACTTTATCATATTACAGGCCAATCCGAGAGAACTTAGGAGGACAGCAGCAAAGCAGGCTCTTCAACCACCAGGCCCCTCGTGTCCAGCACTGCTCCCCATGACCTAAAGGAGGCGCCGGGCCACAGATGGAAGAGGGAGGGAGAGAGGATGGGAGGACAAGAGAGCACAGGACATTCCGACAAGCCCTGGTTGCCAGTTGAATGCTGGGATGCTGATTTATGGGCGGTTCTAGCGGAGGGAGGGGTGAACCTGTGACTCCCCATAAAACAAGACGTTCATTACCCTCCCAGGCCTCAGCAAAACTGATGGACGAACAAGAGCAGAGAAACAGAGTGCAAGTGGGACGAAGGAGTGGGAGGGAAAGCGGTTTTTAAAAACCCAAAAAATGAAGAGAAAGTGTTTCCATTTTGAAGCACGCGGATGACGGCAACTGAGGGAAGAGAGCGAGGTGATGAGGGAGGACAGAAATATGGAGCTGAGCAGCAGGGGGAAGGAGGCAGAGTGATGGAGGGATGATGGAGAGGGTGTGAGGACGGAAAGGGAAAACTGAGAAGGGGAATGAGTGATGGGGCTCAAAGGAGCAAAGGGAGAAGAGGGGATGAAAGTGAAAAAGGGAAGACAGCAGGCAAAATCTGCCCCAATGAATCGAGCTGCTTGCAGATTTATGTGGTGTTGTGGGTATCATTATACATCAACCAGAGAAGATGGGGAGACTCAAGCAATGTGACGCCTATGGGGTTGTGTGTATGTATTGCACTGCACTTTTATTCTCCCTCCTCACAATGTTCATGTCTCCTCCAAAGCAAACTGACTTCTGAGTTCGACAGAACACACTCGCCTGTGGTGAGGTAACATCCACCCACATCCACACTCCACTTTTCTGTAGCCCATCTATCTAGCACTGCTGGTTGAGAGAAGAGAGGTTCAGACCACCCAGGACTGCGTAGTCAAAGAGCTGCTTTGATGTGGCACAAGCATATGTGCAGTGCATGGGCACAATCTCTGCTAAAACACACTCGCAAAACACAGTTTTACTGCCTCCTGTGCGGCATCATTACTCCTCGTCACTGGAGCGGTGGGATGCTCAAAAGGAGAGAGAGAGAAAGAGAGAGAGTGAGAGAGAGGCAGCCACCTCCTGTGCCAGGCAGTGCCAGGCTGAAATACTGGAGCCGTATGGTCACCCTGAGGGAGGGGAAACCTGCCCAGTATAACCACATCTCAATTAACCAATTAAGTTCAAAAGTTAACAGGGGACTAATTAGAGAGAATAGTGCTGAGCACTTGTTTTAATCTTCCTTTTTCCCACTACCAGGCATGTCTGAGTCCGTGACCTGGCTGGCTGAGCTCTGGCTGCGTCGGCTGAAACATGGCACGCAAGCTGCCGTTAGTCACCCATCCATCCCCATGGCCAGAACATAAAACCAATGGATTTAGACAGATCAGTCATCGGCTGTAAAACAAACCAGATCCAGAGCATTCCATGTGATGTTTCCAGTGGAACAGGAGAACCATGAAAATCCCATTTTTGGATCTGGAGATTGAGAGACCTGTGAGAGAATGTTCAAAAGTGGACAGTTTTTAGTCATATCTAACGTGGCCATTTCCTGTTCGCCCCCTCATATTTGGTCCTGCAGATGGGTTTTAATGGATGCCAAATGGGAGGTTTAGTGCCTCGCTATTGGCCTGTTGCAATCTCTTTTTAACACCATCATATTAAATGACTTGTGTTTAGGACTCAAGGCTACAGCGTGCTCCTCTCGTTGACAATGTGCCTCGGGCAGAAAGTGTTTGTAACCTACCACTAAAAGTACAAATTTTATCCCTGTGTTGAAGAGGAGGAGGGGAGTTGCTAGATTGGCTGCTACCACCAATAAAAGATATGTGGGCTCTATGACACAATTGTAGTGGGGCTGCTTTGAGCCCCGGAGCCAAATGCAGTGCGTTTGGAATCAGGCTGACAGCTAGATAGAGAGAGAGGTGAGAAATCCCTCTTTGACTCTGCTCGTCTTCCAGCGGGGATATCTTTATGCTCAGATTTTTTTGTGGGGGGGGCTTTATTTGAAGGCTGTGACAATTTAAGTTCCTGCATGGTTGATTAGTTGTGTGTGTGTTTCTACATGTGTGTGTGGATGAGGATGAGGGTGAGAGAAGTCTTGGATGTCAGGATGCAGTTTGAGGGGTGAAGGACTCCCCTGTTGTATGCGAGGCCCTGGGGGATTCCTCCCCCTTTCCTCTCTTCCTCCTCCTCCCTTCTTCGCCCCCCTCACACTCATCTCTTCCTCTGTGAGATCCACAATGCTGGGAAGAAATGTGTCATTAACAGGGGAGACCAAAATAATGTTTATGGGCTCAAGCAGTACTGAAATCATTTTCCATATCAGTGCAACTGCATGGGCCCTGTGGGGGAGTAAATCTGATTTTCTCCTCCCTGTGCCAATGGGAAACATCATGGGAAAGAAAACAGATTGGATTGTTAGAGAGATGGCCTGACGCAGCTGTGGGCGGCTCTTTTTGTGTTTGGGTGTGTGTTCATGTGTGTGTGTGTGTGTGTGTGTGTTCATGAGAGAGGAAGACAGAGACAACCAGAGAGGGGAAGAGAAAGAGAGAAAGCAAAATAAAAATGTGGATGTTTAGCGTGCGTGGATGAGAGAATGAGATGGATGAGCCCCACTATGGTAATCACAATTTCATGCCTCAGGAATAAAGAGCCGAAACATAGCAAACGGCCCTGAAACGCTCTCATGTAACAATGGGTCAGTTAACAAGCACACTCACCAAAGTTTGGACAGATAACAAATGGTTCTCCTTGAGGAGTGTGTAGCTGCCCTGTATACAAAGAACAAAGTGCTTCTGGCCCTGCAAGTGCTCAGCAAAATGTCAGGCCTTTATTGGCCATTCCATAAGAAACACTTGCATTTTATCCGAACCAAGAGACAAAAAAGCAATTGCTTTAGTAGGTATCGTGGAGGGGGATTTAATAAAGTAAAAGGCTGATGGGAATAACAAGGTGGTGCTTGGAGAGAAAACACTCTGTAATGAGAGTCCAGGCCAAGGAAAACTGCATTGGTCTGGTGTAATATGCACTTCCTGTTACATCATGAACATTTAAGTTCTCAGAGAAAGAACAGAATGGGAGAAATTGAAAGCAGAGTTTAGTGATTTTGTGTTGTGACATTGCTTTTCTTGTGTGTGCTATTAAATCTGTGTTGTGGGAGTAGGGAATGTGAGTGAGCATGTGTGGGTGGGTGTAAAAGGAAGGTAATGGGCCTTGAGCTCATTTGTCCTGGCCTGGTCCTGCTGCTGTTTCGAATCTGTCCTCCCACCTCCTGTGTCCCAGCCTGGAATGTCTGCATGTTCTCTACAGATGAGGCCACTGACAGCACACTACTACACTTTTTACACCTGGCATTAACATGCATCGAGGACGCTTTGAGATCGGATCACTCAGAAGACATTCGGGCCGCATATGGCCACATAGCAGTGCGTACGCGAATGTGTCCTGGGCCACATTGAAGGACTGCCTACTCAACTGGCGTCCTCTGCATAATCTCAAAACTCATTCGTGCGCCAACAGCGTCATCCTAAAGTGCGAAACAACAAAAGACGCCACAACAACAGGCAAAATGGTTCTTGCGGATGGAGTATACACAAAACATGCTTTCTGATGTCCTCCGGCTGCCCTGCCCCAGATTTACGGACTTTCCTGATCCACAGATAGCTTTACTGCTGCTAACTGTAGCTGCCGTTAGCTATATAGCTCAGTTAGCCGTGCAGCTAGTGGTCCTATTAACACTGGCTGACTCTTCCCAGACTGGGAGCTCGGAGCACAGGGGGAGTTCACAGGAGCTTTAATAAAGGTTTAATGAAGCTAATAAAGCTTTATTTAAGCTTTAAAGCTAATAGGGCCGCTAGCTGTACACTCAAGACACATGTTAATGCCAGGTGTCAACAGGACCGAAGTCCAGTATCACTTCTAGTCTATCAATAGCAATAAACCTGAGCCACATGCCCTGCCCTATACCCTTAACCTCTTTAGCCTTACCCCACCTTCCCATGTGGCCTTCACCCACACTGCTCAACCAATCAGCCAGCTCTTACTTTGACAGTCAGAGGTCTTATTGTCCCTTAAACGATACACTTCCTGGCCCGCTCCTCTGCAAATAGCTGAATCGGTGCTGTGTGTCCAGTTCCTTATTTACTGTGCCCATAAAACACCTCTTCAGCAGGAACTCTTCCAGACATTGCTATCTCTTCCCGTCACCCCCCCCCCAACACACACACACACACACACACACACACACACACCACTGTTGGCACAGGAGGGATGGGATTAGAGGTGGAGTCCCTTTTTGACAATGATTACCCTCTGAAAAGGCGGTTTTATGAATGATTAATTGCGATGAAATTGAGGTGGAATACCCCTTGAGGAGGTGGGCCAGGTAGTGGCACACGTGATAGCTGATGTTTTTGCAGATCCATGTACAAATAGAAAGAGGTTGAGAAAGAGAAAAGACGAAGAGAAACATATATCGGTGGGATGTGTGCATGTTCTTTGACACCGCTCCACCCCTACTAGAACAAAATATCCCTCAGAGACATTTTCTCCTATCTGTTTTCTCTGTAGCATCGCGGCCTGTGTGGGTCCATTGTATTTTTCAGGCTCCCTGCCAAGCCAGGACGAGCCAGTTGGACTAATTTGTTTAGGATTAGAATCTCTTATCCCTATCATGTCAACTTGTATATTGTATAAACAGCTGGGTGAAGTGGGCGGGGTGCTTGGGCTGACCTCCCCGAGCCAATTTTATTTGCATAGCACTTCTGCAAAAAAAAAAAAATGTCCAGAATCCCTTTTAACCTGCCATCGCTTCAATCACGAGCGAGTGGCTGACCACAAAGCCACTCTGCAAACACAGGCTGTCAACTTCAGCGAGACGACCACCCCACACACACACACACACTCTCTCTCTCTCTCTCACACACACACACACACACACACACACACACACACACACACACACACACACACACACACACACACACAAACATATGCTCAGCAACACACACTCCCACACGGCTGCTCTCGGCTGCTCTTTCACTCTCAACGTTTCTCACAGTTCCTCACACCCTTATCTACACTTCTAGTCTAAACTCTCGCCCCTTACCCCTCCTCTGGATGTTGCCCTGTAGTACAGACTCTCTTCCTCCATCCATTCTCCCAACTGCTTCTCCCGCTCCCTTTCCACTTCTCCCACCCCCGCACTGACCACATCCACTAAACTCACTCCACAGGCACGCAGTGTGGAGAGTGTCGGAGGCGTGCGCTGCTGGCACTTTCCCCCACCCCTGCACTGGGCCCAGCTCCAGGACTGGACCGCCTGCTCACTCTCTCCCTCACTTCAGTATGCTTCTGATCAGACCAGCCTCCCACTAGAGTTGTAGAGCCCACTCCCTCCCCTTTCAACCACCCACCAACCCAAAAAGACAAAGTCAGAAAGGGAGTTTATGAAGCAGGGGGGCAAGCAACTAAAACAAAAACAAAAAAACTTCTGCTACAGTTGTTTCCGAAGTGAGGAGGAATTTGGCTACCAGTTGCGCTAATGTTTTCAAGATGACTTTGACTGTTTGAAGGAAATCCCCCCTCTTTAGTAGCCATTTGAAATTCCTTCTGTGTTTTATTGTGAGGAAGTAGGTGCTGGGTTAGTCAGCGGCCCTCCAGGGTAGCGTGTGCAGTCTGTCTGGGGCTGCTGGTGTGTACAGTTGCCCAATCCAATCCGGTTTCCCCGTGTTACTAGCGAGGGTCAGAAAACGTAGTCGTGCGCTTATGAGTGAATATGTGTGTGGAAAGTCTGGCTGGCTTCTTTTTGGGCGTCTGAATTCCTGGGCAGAACATGGAGCTGCATCGGTAGGAAAGTCTGATGAGAAAGTCACTGAAGTGGGAGTGAAACTCTTACCAACAGACATCCTGCTCAATATGTTTTCACTTGGTAAGTTAACATTCAAATGTCTATTTCTTCATCGTTTCTGTCTTCAGTCTACTCCCTGCTTTTAGGCTCTTTCCTTATATTAGCCAAGTGTTAAAGAGCCAAAGATTCACAGCTAAGATCACATAAACACAGGACTTCTTAATGGCTTGAAGAAGAAAATTTATCAGTAATCCCATTCTGATATGTTACCAATGTTCTGTGTCTTGTCTCGCTGTGTCGGAGAGTTAAAGCAGTGCCAGCAACAGCTACTTCAGCTGGCCGCTGGATTTTAAGCAGCTCTTGGAATAGAAAAGGTTTCTTGTTTTCTCTTTGATCACCTAACTCATGCTAATATTGATTTATTTGAGACACAAAGGAAGGTAGAGTGTGTTTTGTCACAGGACATGACTGAGGGACAGCATGTGATCATTCAGGGTGCGTTATGAACAGCTCCAGAGCCTGGCTGCCACATGGCACTGACTGTGCAACCTCAACCGGCTTGGGCTCACTGACTCTTTCTATGATAGGAGGTCCTATAATTTGGTGTGTGTGTGTGTGTGTGTGTGTGTGTGTGTGTGTGTTTTATCTCTTGGCATTTCTTCTTCTTCTCTCCTCCCCTCTCTGCCGCTTGCTGATCACTGAGCTGTGGAGAACAGGTTGATGCAGTCACACCTGCAATTTTCTCTTTGTCTCTCTTCTTCTCTTGTCACCATCGCTCTCATCTCTCGTTGTCTGTCTGGTGTCCTTGTCTAGACGACACGTCCATCCGTCCCTTCAGGCTGCCGTCTGCAGATAAGACAGAGAGCTGCAGACTACCTTGGCTCATTTTTCAAGAGCAGACAGGGAAATATGATGCACGGTGAAATAATTGTACCTTGTCTTCATTGAGACAATAGGCAAAGTCGTAGATTTGTGCATGTGTGTAGGTGTGTTCATGCATGCCCAAGCACACACGTGCGTGTGAATGGGTGTGTATTTCTCCAGGAGGAAATCTTGATCTGATTCCCAGCATTCAAAAGAACAACGTCTTGTGGGTGGGTGCTTGTTGTCGTCTCAGCTTTTTTTCCCCCATCACTGCTTGGCCCACACTTAGACGAATCCCTTTACAGCCTATTATTGAATAATTCCTTGTTAAGACACCCAACAACCGCTCACCCTCGAGTTATATTAATGGGTAAGGGAGCTCATCGGAGCAGATTAGGGACCCAAACAGGGCAAAGATTAAGACACCTCCCTCCTCGCAGCCAAACAATAGAAACCAGATTAGATAATAGAGAAAAGTGTGAATGTATACATATGTATTTATTTATTTTTACTACCTGTTTACAAGCTGTGTTATCATCACAGTATATACTTATCAGTGCACTGCCTGTCTGAAATCCTGTTCTTACCTGTCTGTAACCTGTTTACATTACAGTTTATCAGTTTTATCATTACTGTACACCTGCCAACCACATATTCCTATATTTTAACTTTTGCACTATTTTATGTCTTAGATTCTCTTTTAATTGTTTGAGCATTGTTGGAGGGAGCCTGAGAATTAAGGATTTCATTTCCAGTGACTGCTTCACTGTAATTGTTGTGCATATGCCCGTAAAGAACGTGAACCTGTGTGTTTACGCGATGTGCAGGAGCTTGGGTGGGGTTTCAAGGTAGGCTGGGAGGGCTGCTGTTGCTGTTGCTGAGCAGCACACTGACCAACTACATCTGCCCACTGCTGTTGTAATGGCTAGCATTCAGCCTCCTTGCCTCGAGCGCTGTTTCTCTTTCGTTCCCATGACAACTGGGCCTCCATTCTCCCTGCGCCGCCTCCCCGCCTGCTGCTCACTCGGTGCCATCCACGGGGGCCTCTGCCTGGGCCCACATTACTGTGTGTTTTGGTTGTTGTGCACAAACTGGACTCCTTCACCCTGCACACCCACACAGGAGCGTGGGTGGAGTAGCACTAGTTAACACCTCCACCTCCAGAGGTTCTGGGATATTTGTGTGTTTGTTTCTGTGTTTGTACATTTGAACACAACCGTGTGAGTAAGGGTGTCAAGGTGGGATGTTTAGACGTCAGGGAGGGAGGTGGGCTTCCCCCATCCCAATGCTCCCCTCTCCTTTAATTCTCTAATAGGATTAATCTCCATCGCTGTCAGGGATCGACGCCGATTAGGATACACATGACCCGATTTTCTTAAGAGCCCATACAAGTGCACTGCTGGCACCACTTAAGAACCAGAGAAATAAATAAACAAGGTTTTTCCTTTAAAAAAAGCAGAGAAAACACACAATTTTTACAAGGAGCTGGCGTAGCTGTGGCAGGCTCCCTGGATCCATGTCACTATTTAATAAGCTGCTAAATAAACAGTTATGGTGAGTCCAGCGCTGGTGCTGTCATGCCTCGGACCTTCGCTCAACTTGTCCCACACTGCTTTGGTTGGCACCCAAACTGAAACTGCCCCAACACCAAGGCAGACCAGCCCACTTTTATAACCTGTGCGCTTTCTCACCTTCACCTCTAATTCATTAAGCTTTAAATGGGTTTAGGGAGGGCATCATTTTAACCCAGTGTGAGTGTCATTAGATTCAACATTCAACAAGAATGTTTGAGCAAACGGCAAGAGAAAGATTTATGCATGCACCATGCACAGTATATATCTCAGCAGGAGGCAAACAGCCAACATAACACAGAGGGAGGGGTCCTTAACTGAGTGACAGGCTGTGGAGTCAGCAAGAGCCAGTGTGACAGAGGTGACGGCCACTGCATTATTATTCTGTACCTGCTACAGCTCAGGTTGGACCAATGGTCTGCCCTTCTCCCAGTACAGACCCTGTGGCCAAACTGGATCACTGAGAGGTCTGATCTGGTGGTGTTGTGGGAAGGGCTTCATGTATGAGTTGATCTGAGACCCTCCTAAAGATCCCCTTACCTGACATCTAGACATTCCCTTTTTATGTATTGTCCCTCTCCCCTCCTTGTCTTTCTGGCAAAGGCCCTCTCCTCTCTTGGTGTGTGAAGAGGGGCTTCACGGCCTCTCTCTGTCACTCTCTATGTCTCTCTCACCCTTTCCCTCTCTCTCTGGGGTGAGGCTGTTAATAATGCAGGAGGATTAGCTGATTTATGTGAGCCGGAGGCACTGTGGAAAACTGGGGTTCCTTGGGGCGACAGGCAGAAAGAGAGGGCAGAGGAGTGTGCAATGTGGAGGGCGGTGCCATACAGGAGCCCTGGGTGTCTGGATGATGGGAGCTGGATGTGTGCCTAGCGAACACGCTGGCCACAATCCACCCCCCCACTGCCTCCGAACCCCACCGTGCACTCCACAGAGCTCTGCCAGGAGCGCTCCGCAGGGTCAGGGGTGATAGGAGGTGGCAGTGGAGAAGGAAGGAGGGGCTGAAAAGAGAAAAACATGGATACTGTAGTGGTCATCAGGCGATCTCCCGAAGGCATGTAAGATGTTGCTATAGCACCCATTCCTACATGGCTGCCTCCTAAAGATGTAAATATCGTTTCTGTGTGCTTTATCCTGCAAATGTTTGTCATGGTAGTGGAAGTCCTCCCATTGATTTGAAAGAAACTTCAATTTCAGTTTAAATTGATTTTGCTGACTGTGACTCTTCACGGTTGTTAAAAAACATTTTATAGCAGATTTCCATAAAACTAATAAAACAAATGATAAACAAAAATGGCATCAATAATTGCACATTGCTTTTTATATTTTCTCTTGTGGCCAAATTTCGAGGGCTATTTTGTGTTGCACTGATAAATGTGCTAATTAAGGAGTTATTGTTTTTCCATGAGTTTGTGATAGACCGTCACGTGAAACCTTGTGTGTAAGGTTTTAAGGTTGTTTTCGAGGTAGAGCTCTGTAAGGTTGGGGATTGTGGGGGATTTCCACCTGTCTGGGGCTGTGGTGTGACAGAGGTGTTTCTGTATGTGTGGGAGAATGTGTGTCCATGCCTATTTCTGTGTGTGTGTGTGTGTGTGTGTGTGTGTGTGTGTGTGTGTGTGTGTGTGTGTGTGTGTGTGTGTGTGTGTGTGTGTGTGTGTGTGTGTGTGTGTGTGTGTGTGTGTGTGTGCGCGCGCGCGCGCGCACGCACGCCTCTACATGCTCCTGTGCTCTGGCCCATGAGCCATAGGCTATTGGGTGCAGGAGCGAGCGGCAGACTGATGGGTTTATCCCTGCTGTCTGCCCAGAGGATGTGCTCACTCACTGCCTGGCTGATTAAGACTTCCACCCAATTGTTCTCGCACTCTGAGAAAAGGATCGATTCATGTTTGGACTGATTCATGCTTAAAGAAAATCAAATCACACAGCGTTCCTTGTTAGATCAGCTCGTCATGAGGGGCCGATTATGAATTTTTACCATGTCGCGCTCCCCTTCGTTTTCACAGCTAGCCCTGCGCCCACAACGTATGCGACACCAATGTGTGTGTTTGTGCGAGTATGTGCATGTGTGCTCTCATCCAGGCATCTTCATACATATGCATGAGACTTCACGGCGGTGTGACTTGGGGGAAATGAATGTGCAAAGAGCCGGGAACCCGGGCCCCTCGCTCAAGTGCACTGGCGGGCGCGTAATGGGAATGTAATTTAAGCAGTGGTTAATCAGTGTGTTTTCTCCGACTTGCCCAGCAATGCATAATAGACAATCAGCCCCCAGTCACACGGGCGTTGCTACGAATGGTCAATTACTCATCATAGTCTTGTTAAACACACAGTTCAGCCAGCCAGGGACAGATTGCTCTGCTGGTGCCATCATTATGGTAAAGAACAAAGCAAAGCAATGCTATGTGTCAGAAAGAAAAAGGGACACGGGGAGGGAAAATAGAGACAATGAGGGAGGAGGCATGCATAGTGTATTTCTGCTCGAGATGGGACAGAGGAGGAAAAGAGAGGAGAGGACCATTGTGACAAAGCAGATGGGGGGGAAGGAAAAGGAGTAAAATGCCAAAATGGAACCAAAGAAGAAAGCGAGAATACAGGGATTGTCAGAGTCATGCAGAGAGAAAGGAAGAATGAAAGAACGAGAGAGACAGAGAGGGGTGAAATGGAGCAGAGCAATAAGAGAGATTGAGGGCATGAAAGTGAGAGATGGAGAGCATAAGATAATGGAGGGAGGGAGAGAAATTGAGAAAGGGACACTGGGGAGCAGGAGCAAAAGTGTGTGAGAGCGAGAGGGAGAGAGCCTGAGAAAGTGTGTACTCAGCTGTGAGATGAGACCTCTGTCTGCCCATGGGGAGAGGCGGTGTGAGGGGAGAGAAGACGAGGGGAGAGGACTCTGCTGTCAGTGAGGGGGAGGAGAGTCTCACACACTCTCTCTCTCTCTCTCTCTCTCTCTCTCTCTCTCTCTCTCTCTCTCTCTCTCTCTCTCTCTCTCTCTCTCTCTCTCTCTCTCTCTCTCTCTCTCTCTCTCTCTCTCTCTCACACTCTCTCTCACACTCACACACTCACTCAGGGCAGCGATCAAATCTGCCTGGCTTAATGATTCCACCTAGAGGGCCAGTGGGGTCCATACTTTTACATCTACATCTAGATCTGATGCAGCTTTCTTTCTTTTTGGTCGCACTCATGCTCACAGTGTACATGCACTCCTCTAACCATGTTTTCTCTCCTTACCTTTGTCCCTGTGGGAATGCAGGCAGTGGATTGATGGGCAATTCCTCCGCCTCCTTCATGGGGACCTTTCTGGCCAGTAGTCTGGGTACCCCCCCTTCCCACCCGTCTCACCCTTCCCGGCCGCCCTCCTCGCCCTCCTCACCCTCCTTCCGGGGCGGACCCCACTCCAGCGCCTCGCAAATCTGGTTTCCCCATTCGCATGAAGGTACCTCAAATCACACATGTACACAAACACACGCCCACAGCCTCACCCCCTCATCTGACCACATTGTCTGGAAGATATTCATGTCTTGGCAGTATTGGGGACAGATCTTTGCAGGGTGTATTGTTACTCTGATATTGTATTTTTAGGCCGTGTTAGGTTTCCACCAAAGCACGGCTTGTAATCATCTAGCAAGAGCCAGGCTCCCGCCCTTTTATTTGTGCACCAAAATAGGCCAAGGCCCAGCATGTTTGGGATGGAGCACTGTGCCATGGTTTCTGGATGGGGACACAGGGTCAAAAGTTCAGCCAAGGAATCTTGCGGCATTCGGTTCCCGTCAGCAGGAATGTCACTCAGGACTCTCTGAAGCAGCAAGCGCGAATGCGAACCAGTAAAAAGTTGCAGTGATTGCAGAGCTTTCAGCTGGTGTCTCCATCACAGTTTAATAGGGTGGTTCCCACCCAACGCTCAGCATCACAAAACCCAGGCTACACACACAGTCACTTATAAACACACACATACTCAGTTTAACACCTCACATTTCTGCTTCGATATAGACCAGGAAGTCAGACAAGGATAAAGAAGAGAGATTAATCTGCTAGGGTATTTCGGGAATTCAAATTCTAAGGATGACAGATAAATGTAAGACCTATCCAATGCCACCCACTGATATATTAATGCAAGGTCTGCTTTCCTGTGACTTCACTTTTAGATGTACATGTTCATAATCTTTTTGCTAATTACACAATGTGATGGCCACCCAATGCCATCTAGTGACCCACGGCCTTTGAAGTTGACGGACTTTTGTTATCTCAGCCCTCTTGTATTTATTTATTTATTTATTTATTTATTTTCTAAGAATAGCCCAGCTGTTAGTCCATGGGGGGACGCCAGCGGGGAGTGTTTGTTATTTGTGGTCACTGATCAGCGGCGCTCCAGTTGCGTGATGTGTGGCTGGGGCTGATTGGGCGCAGTGCAGCTGAGATGCTGTCTGTTTTTTGTTTTTTTTGAGTGTGTGTTAAGCCATTGGATGCCTCCCAGCCACTTCCTCCCCTCCCCCTACCTCACTCTCATATCCTGGCCACCAGGGGATGAGTCAGTGGGCAGCTGCTACAGCGGTGAGAATAGGTGAAACTCCAGACTTCTTCAAATAAACACAGAGACAGGAAGAATAAATTTGAATGAAATATAAACCTCAGAATCGGCTCAGTCAGAAACATTTTCCCTCAAAACTCATTTTGTAATCACCAGTATTTCTTTTACCTTATAGTTTCAGGGTTTCATTGTCAAAGATTTTCTTCTTGTGGAAAAGTAGAATAATATTAATAAGAGTGATGATGATAATGCCAAGCCTAATAAAAGTAATGGAGGTGATTATGACTGGGATTATTACTCAGTTGGCAATGGAGGCCATTATCTCTATTGCAGTTTAATTGCATATAACGCACTAAGAGCATGATTGAATCCAGACTGTTCATCAACCACATTCAGCTGTTCCCTCCTCAAGATAATTGCATATTGTCTTTTTCCTGTTTTGCATAAAAAGCAAGTCATCAAAATGAGCGGCACAATTACCCAGACTCTCGCCTCCTCTCTCCGGGTGTCAGCAGAACCCCACCAGCAGCAGAGCAGGCACTGACTTGTGCGTGTATGTGTCGGCGCATTAGTGTGTCACTTGTAACCTTGAAGATATTCTCTGGATTTTTTCTTTCAGTGTGTTTTTTTTTAAAGTGGCTGTTTGCATGCAAATCCAAGCATAGCAGCTCAAATTTGTATTCAAAGATTATTGTATGATCCGCATGTCTCTGGCATATACCTGTCATGGTGCAGAATGTCTTTGTCTCTGCTTTTCTTCTGACATGGTTTTCCACAGATTAAAGAGCTAAAAATCTCCCATGTATCGAGCAACAGATAACAATGATCTCATTAGTCATTCGCTAACCAGTCACTAAGTGTGGATAAATGCTTTCCTAGTGGACTATGAGTGTATGGAGCAGGCTGAATCATAAGCACATTTAGCAGAGATTTTCAATTGTATTTTCTACCTTTTAGTAGGTAGGTCAGTGTATATAATATAATATAAAATAAAATGTAATGATAATTACAAAGCACTTAGGGAGTGCCTTCTCCAAGTCTGCACAATTCTCTCTGAATGTTTATTTAATAATAAAAAACATGTAGACATTTTTAATTTTCATTTGGATCTAGAACAAAATTCACAAAATTTACAAAGTGATCAATCAAAAGATAACATGTGGCTGAAATGTTTTTATTTCAGTAAGTGCTGACGTGCATGAGAAAACAGCAAAACATTTCAAGAATTTAATGCTTTTCTTGGATATAAAATTAAATAACTAATCACTGATTGCAAAGTAATCAGTCCAATTAGAAAAGAGCTTTCAAAGCTCAGTTCATGTTGTTGGAGGGCCAAATCAGAGAGAAAAAAAGATGTGTTTTCATCTTAATCTGCATTAGAGTTGACATGGTCTGAATATGTTCAGAGAGGGCCAGTTAGATCATGCATACAGACCACGTTTCTATTGGGGGCATGAACGACAAACAATTAGCCGAGTGACACATTAAGCAAACCTATAAATAACATCACCACATAACAGTGGTGGTATGGGACTTTGGATCAAGACAACTTTGGCAGTGGGAAGTCCGAATTTGGTAGAGAAAAATCTTGCGTTGACTTTTGCTTAAATATTCAGTGTTGGGAAAGGGAAATGCTGAGATGTTTGTATAAGATGACAGTACCAACAGCCAAACCATTAGTGACATGATGTCAGAGGGTAGCACGGATTAAAAGAGGTTTTTGTTTCAGATTCTCTCGTCAGATTGATTGCCAAATACAGTAACAGCCATTGTGTGTGCCACAAATGGGATTGTCTGTTGTTCATTTGTGGAGGGGAGACGTGGACTCGCTGACACCGGGATAGAGAGAGAGAGGGGGTGGCAGTATATGATTGTGGGTGCATGAAGACGGGGAAAAAAACTATAAAAAAAAAAAAAAAACCAAACAGGGACAGATGCAGTGTAGTGACCGTTTTAATAAATGTAATGTAAAATGCTTTTCATAACACCTGGTAAAATGGATTAGGCCCTCTGAGCTTTTGAAAGATTTATTTTCATGTTTGGAGCCGCTTGAATAAACCCCACTGAATCAACTGAGTGGAAAAATTTAAAAAGAAAAATGGACCAAAAAAAAAAGCAAACCTGCGGGCTCCTCACAGGCCTGAGGCCAGCTGGCTGCTGTCCAAATGACTTCTTACGTTATGCCAAAAACAATCGCAGCCTCATGTCTCTGTCAGCACATATAGACACACATGCACACACACAACTGCCGGCACACACCTATCTAATCCACTTCTGTTTGATACGCCTTTCCAAGCCTATCTTCAGTTGTCCATCTTTCCTTCTGTTAGCAGTTGCTAGCTTTTCCTTTTGTGGGATTTAAGCTGCACCCCCCACCTCTCCTCTCTTCCATACTCCTGCCTCTTTCATTCTCTCTCTCTCTCTCTCTCTCTCTCTCTCTCTCTCTCTCTCTCGTGCCAGCCTGCATCCCTTCCTTTCAATTAGTCAAACCTGAAGAGATCCACCACAGTACTGCCCCTCCTCTGCCAAACCCCTCCTCCTCCCTCTCTGTGTCTTGATGGTTCTGTCACTTTTTCTCAATTAGCGGACCTGACAGGCAGCTAAGCCTGCTCCTCCTCTCCTCTTGGTCTTCCTCTGTCATGCTCTCTCTCTCTGTCCTTCTCTCTCTCTCTCTCTCTCTGAAATGTTACTGCCATTTCCCCTGGAGACAATATACAATTCAGCATTTATGTCATTTTGCCTTTTAGCAAAAGGGAAGAAACCCTCATGAGCAATTGTTTCGTCCGGTGTTTTCAGAGCAGGTATCAGAGGAGTGGATAGATATGGAGAGAGGATGGTTGTGTGCTAGCAAGAAACGAAACGCTCTGTCGTCTGCCTCTAATTCAGCAGGCTTAATTCTCCTCTGCCTCTAGGTGCTGTTCTATATCCAGCCCCCTTCTTTGTCCTCCCTCTCGGCCTGCTTCTCTCAACCCACCATGCTGTGAGAAATACCTTCAGAACTTCTGGAAATCCCTCCCTGGGATGCAGCTCTGTTTGTTCTGCCTCTCGCCCCTGCTTCGCCCGTGGAAAGGGCGCTGCGAACTCCCCTCTGTCATTCACTTGCCGACGCAGACTTGTTTATGTGTGTGTGTGTGTGAGTGTGTGGAGGGAGCGAAAGAGAGCGAAGCTGCTGTGCAGTCAGCAGACTGCACTAAGACCCTGCTCACGTCGCCTGCAGCAGCAGCAGCAGCAGCTTCCCTTGTCCTGGCCAGATTAATGGCTGAATGGGCTCTGCCGTGCCCAGCAGTCCCCCTCTTGCCGCCCCAATGGAGGGCATGCTGAAACTGAGCGGGCTGGCATTATCGGGCACAGCCAGACCACGCTGTGAAAAGGGATTACGCCGTCAATCGTCACGCTCACAAACAACATGCTGCCGTAGAAAAAAAAGCCTCTCTCCCAGCTTGGATAAAGACTGCCAAACAGCTCTCTGCTTTTCTCCCTCCCAAAATCAGAGAAAAACGTCTTGCTTAAACAAAGGATCCCCCCTCCTCCCACTGTAGATGAATTGGCATAAATGTGTGCGCTTATTAATCATGACAGCAAAGAAAGACAAAAGGGGAGAGAGCGAATAGGGTAAGAGAGGTAGAGAAATAGGTGGAACAAAGAAAAAGAGAGAAAAAGTGAGGGTATGTAATTATCACCCCATTGCCCTCCTCAGAAAGCAGCACCTCCTGTGTTATTGCAGGGCTGTTTGCCCTCTCTGAGCATTTCATTAATTAAGATGGGAGCATGCGGAGGCCGCTCTGAGACGAGGTCATTAAGCCCACCACAACACTCCTCCCTCCCCAGAGCCGGCTCATAGCACTGGCCCCATTGTTCCACCGGCAGAAAGTGAGACATTCAACACTTGGAGCTCCTGTTAAAACCACGGCGTTGCACACACACCACACACACCACACACACACAAGGCCAAATGAACTGCATCTGCGCTTTCCGGGATCAGGTCGCATGCTTGCCAACACAAATACGTCTGTCTTTCATTTAGCTTGTAGAGCCATGTTTTCCTCTCTTTATCCCCCTCCTCCTTCCTTCACTCAGTCTGTGAGTTGTGTTTGAAAGTGAGGCTGGAGGGTGAGACAGGTGCAAAAGCAGGGAAAAGGAGACGTGAAACACCTGGACTTCTCTCGATGACTCAGAGGTCACTGAGATGCTTGTACATGATGATAGTGCATATAGGGTAGTTTTTATTTTCCTTATTTATTTTACGTGCGTAGCATGGAGTAGATGCGGAGGGCACAGGTTTAATCATGAATCAATGAATATTTTTTTAGTATCATATTACATAATAGGCTCAGTAGAAAATATCCACTGTAGTTATAAAGCACTGTTGTCAGCAAAGAATTTCATCAAACACCCATACTGCCCTATTTTTGTAATGTACAATACTTTAATTTTATAATGGAATCTCCTTGCAATTGTGTGAAATAATTAATCATACTGTAGTAGGGATAGGCTAATTCAATTCACGTTGATATATGTTACCCAATAGTTACCCAATTGCAGTGGAAGTGGGTTGTCATAGTGATGCTGTTTTTTTTCGTCCTAATATTGTAATGGGCTTTCATCTGAATCCATGTTTTCTCTCTACTCCACCTTCAAAGTCCTTTGTGTTTTTGAATGTCCCGTTGCAAAATTAGTTTTTTGGTTTGGTTATGGTGTAAATGTCCTCCAGATGGGCTTGATGTAATAAGCCCAGGTGTACTGGCTTACAGGCCCAACATCCAAATGACCTTTTACCCCAGATCAGTAAAAGGCAGCCGCCCAGCTCTCTCTTCATTGTAAACACAAGCTTCAAATCCGTCCTTATCACCCCATTCAGATGGATAGAGCTGCCACTGCCAGTTCTGAGAGAAAGATAAAGAACGAGCCATATGTTTCAAAGACAATTTTCATACATTACAGCAATCCCCAAGCTTGTCTTGTATTGTTTGCATTCTAAACTCAGGCAGGAAAGGCAAACATGACAGGCAGAGCCAGTACTTATTTGCGTATGAACACCACCAGCTGCATTAGACCTGAAGGATTATGCTGGGTTAGTCTGCATAAGTGCATCTTGGTGGCTATTGTCCTGTCTTATCAATTCTCTCCCTCTTTCTGCTATCCATCTCAGCAGCTCCAGGGTATCCTCGATTCTCAGGGAGTCTAGCCCACACTTTCCTTCCCATGAGCCACTTGGATCACCATGCCAACAGTGGAGTTTTATATGGGCAGCACCGTTTCTATGACACCCAAAAAGGTGAGGCCTGAGATGATTAAAATTTAATCAGACAGAAATAAGACATTTGAATCCAATTTATACAACATAGTATGGTGTAATTTGATGTGAGATCTTCATATAAGGATGCCTAGGGACACTATCATGAGAGCTGAATAATCTAATTCTGTCATTGCCCTTTCCTTTCTTGACTAATGCTTTTGTCTTTGCTGTCCTTCCTCACTTAGAGAACTTCTATCTTCGAGGTCTCCCATCACAGCCACCTCTCATCTCAGCCAATCACAGTCTGCCACCAATGTCCAGGGCAGGTTCAGGACACTCTCAGGGGTCCTGCAGCAGAGATAGAGATCCAGGAGTAGGGACAGGTCTACATAAGGGTCTTAAAGAGGGGTCTATGGAGAGAGGAGTGGTACCTGTCAAGGACAAGGAGAGGTCCAGTAGCAAACAGGAGGCCAAGGAGAGACAGCAGCAGCACCAACAGCACCACAGCCACCAGCCACCCCACCCCACACACCACCACCATTCCCACTCCCATCAGCAGCACCCACACTATCCACAACACCCACTACCCTTGGAGGAGGTCAACAGTCGGGCCCTGGAGAGACACAAGGCATCACTCGCGATGGAGTACAGCAAGGACCACCCTCAGAGCATGGGCAAGCCCCTCAGTGCCTGCTTGCACAATGGCAAGATGCAAAACGGAGATGCAGGAACTGGAGCAGGGGCTAAGGCCTCAATGTCCAGCTGTGGAGGGGAGGGCACAGCCCTTGGGGCTATGGGGGGTGGGGGAAGCAGCCAAGGCAGACATATGGGGTCCAGCGGCAGTAGTCGCTGCACCAAAGAGGGGGTGAGTGGAGAGATGAGGATCAGTGAACAACCTTCAGACTGTCTGGAAAGGGGTCAGGCACCACTCCACCACTCTCTGTCCTACTCTGTACCCCCACCCTTACACATGGGTTCTGCTGCTGGAGGGGCACACCCCCATCCACATCCTCATGCTCACCCCCATACGCATCCTCACCCAGGGGGCTTCCACTGCCTTCAGCTCCATCCCAGCCACCCACACCACCCACATCATTCCCACCATACACACCACCACCCGGACTTCTTCTGCCCTCCCCCTCCTGCTCCTCTAGCTAACCCTGCCTCACATGAGAGGGGGCCAGCCAATGTGGGGCGAGAACCTAAAGTCACCGGGCCTACATTTGTGCCATCAGTGGCAGATCTGGGGGACAAATCTAGTGGGCCATTCCAGCTTGGTAACCCTGACTGCCAGGGTGTAGGTGGTGGAGGTGGCAATGCCAAGGACAAGGTAATAGAAAAGAATGGAGGTAGTGGGCACCATGGTAATTGGCACAGAAAACAGCAGCAGCAGCAGCAACAGCAACAACAACAGCAACAGCAGCACCCATACAGAAAAACAGAGAAGGCTCCAGACTGGATGCAGTCCCACCACCAACATCTTCAGCCCTCACAGCTTCCTCCGCCTCCCCAATTACAACAGCCTCCACATCCCCAACAGCAGCACCAGGTTGTACGATCACGCAGTGCTGAGTGTATCAACAGTAGTGTGGACATGGATGTGTTCAGACCCTCGCTGCCCCAGGGGCCCAAGGCTGGACACTCTGTCCCTCATTCTGTCAACACTTCTCCTTACAGAGACTGTTCCCATCCAGGACCCCCACCTAACTCTTCTCCACTTGGAAGTAAAAGCATGGGTCAACATAGTGGGGCTGGAGCAGCCCATGGCCCTGGTCCTGGAGGTAGCTGCTCATTACAGAGAGATGGCCAAAAGGTAGCCAGGATACGCCACCAGCAGCATGGCCGTCCTGGTCCTGATGCTCCTTCTCCTGCTGAGTTGAACCAGGGGACTAGTCAGGATCTGAAAAGAAAGATGGACATGTCTCCTTATGGTTACAGCAATAGCAGTGGGCAGCACCACCACCAGCAGGCCCCAGTGCCACCCTGGGCCATGAGGCCTCCCCACCACATGTCACAACCCGAGGAGGAGCAGAGGAAGTCCTACATGGAGTTAGGGAACACTGGTGGACAACACTCCCAGCAGCAGCAGCAGCAACAGCAGCAGCCGGGAATGAGCCTGCCTCCTCCCCAGCCTCCTCCTGCACCCCCCCTCAGTCAGCAACAGCAGCAGCCACAGCAGCAACCTGAGCCCCAGGGCCAAACTCAGGGGGAGAGCAGTGCCATGAAAAGCTTACTAAAGTACAGCAACCAGCAACAGCCACTGCTCCTCTCCCAGAAGAGCCCCTTTGGAGGGCTAGGAAGCCTCAAATCAGGTCCTGCTGGGGGGAGCTGTGCCATGCAGGGCAACAAACAGACTCTACCTTCCAGAAAGGGCCCAGCCAACGACAACGAGCGTCCTGATTACAATGGGCGGAGCCGGGATATGGGAGAAGCGGGTCATGGGGAAAGTGAGGTGCGGCAGCCGCCAGTGGGAATTGCAGTGGCTGTGGCCAGACAAAGGGAGCCACCTTGTCGTTCAGCAGACAGTCATCCCAACAGCCGGCAAGGCAGGGTACATCCCTCAGTGAAAGGTAAGCAGTCTAGGTCACGGCCTCATAAACAGAGGTGCAGGGAACAGAGACCAGTTTCTTTTCTTATCTGTGACCTGTTAATGACCTGACAAAAAAGAAAACAGAACGCTGAAAAAGCTTTAAAAATATTGGTGGCACTGAGCATTGAATATAATTTGATCCACAGCCTATCCAAGTTTAAGTGAGTTTTACTTTCTAAGTATGTAAAATCTGAGTAAATGTTAGAAATAGGAATAGCAATTTACATTGTGTCAAAATGACTAAGCTAGGGTCCAAACGTGTATTGTTCCTTTGTTTGGTTTTGACAAAACACCACAACAGTCTTTTTATTAAATTTAGCAGCCTATAAAAATGTATTCTGTAGCATTATCTTTTTAAACATAGCAACAGCACACCACAGCAGTAACACACGTGTCCTTATTTGGATCTATACTGATTTCCCACCGATTCATGGTGTCATTTTGAAAACAGTGGACAGTAGTGATGCGCCTTTGCTTTGGGTTCATCAAAATCTACTTTATGATATCTGACATATAATAGCAAACATGTCAACGGAAGAATGATTTCGTGTTTGGGAAGAAATACAGGTATGATGGAGGAAACAGGCTAGACAATAGGAAAGTATATAAAAGTATGGTTAAAATGACATTAAAAAGTATGATACAAAGTCTGTGTAATGGGACAAACTAATAAGCACTGTCAGTTCTCCAAGTCTCTAGTGAGTCATGGTAGCGTTTTGAGAAATGGTGAGAGACTTGGGAATATGTCCCCACAGGAGACACAACAGTGGAAGCTAATGGTTAAACTAATGTTTGTCTCACAGGACCGCCCCGCACCATGTATCCTTCAGATCCCGCTACTGAAGAGGAGAGGAAGAGGATGAGCGGGGAACAGATATGTCTGACTTCCTTGGACAGAGAGAGAGACGCATATATCAGGTACGTGACTGTAAAGCCATCGCCTAATACCCTATTAAAATCTGTTAGTGTTATAAACTTTCAGTACACTGGTCTTCATTTGTATTTCATGATCTTTATCTCATCCTGATGCCAGGGATAATAAGGAAAGGGTGGAGTTTGCAAGAATCCACCCCTCCAACAGCTGTCACGGAGACCTCACCTCTCATCTCATGGTCCCAGGCGGGACTTCCCTCCAGTCTGGCCAATTAGGTGATCCTGCTGCACATTCTGCTCACCATCATTGGATGCCAAGAACTGGAAGTCCATCCCTCTGGATGACAGGACACTCTTATGGTAAGAGAATATTAATAGTTTTGGAAATTAAGATGATAAAATTGTATGTACACTGTGTTACAGTTATGTATAGGTTGTATAGGCCTGTTTTTCTGATTTATGGAATTGGTCAAAAACAAATGTTCCACTGACTTACAGGCCATTTATGCTTTTATATAGTCTTGTATAGCAGCAAATATTGAGTTTCCTTTCAAGCCTACAGAACTCCGTGTTATCTCAAATTTGTGCAGAATTACGCTGCAAGGATTTTACATTATGTTGTAGCCGTAGTATATTTGTAGCAGTTTTTTGTTTTTTTTACATAGAATGTGATGGGTATATTTATCTAAACTGACATCCTTTCTATAAAGCCGGTATAGGTCATACAGCCCTGCACCAGAATCTGCCCCCAGGTTTTTCTGCAGCCATGTCAGGCCCTCTGCAGCCGGTCCTGCCTCTGCCTCAGGACCCCTCTGCCCAGCTGGTGGTCCTTCCCACTGAGCCTCCCGCTCATCCTGGCACCCATCACCTGGGTATGCCATAACCTTGCTTTCTCCTCTGTAAGGCATATTTATGAAGCTCTTTGAACAAATGAGTCTGCCAAGTACACACAAAACTATGCATTTACAGCCTCACACACATACACATTATGTATTTGCCCTCATAATCTGTCACACAAACGTAAATCCCCATAAATTAGAAATTCACTAAATGTAGCCTATATTCCATAGCTTTGCCTCCCACTGACTAGTCATTAACGCAATGTTTTTTCAGTGTTCATATTATCAGGGGCAAACATTAAAAGAACTGTTGGTAATCATAGTGATCCTGTGAAGACTGCTGATGAACTTCCTCTTAATGGGCTCATTCAGACACACACACACACCACAATTCAAACATTTCCTGCACACCACCTGCTTGGCCCAGCAGGAATAGGGCTCTCAACAGGTCAGAGTTCTCATCCAAAGCTATACTGTATGTGCGCACACACACACACACACACACACACACACATATACATATACATATGCATACACTGAGTACCACACTAGAGGAAGTGGAAGTGTGAAAGTGAGGGAAAGATCACTTCTCAAAACTTATGGTAGACACATATTCAGTAAACAGGCTGTGACATTTAATTAGCTCACAATTTTCTGCGGTACGTTTCCTTCTGTGCGCCACAGGAGTTTCAGCTGGGAAAGGAAGTGCATCCACAAAAGCTTTCCCGCAGGAAACATTTGCGTATCAAAGTTTATACCTCTGGGTGTGTCTTGGAAAAAGGGGGCAAAGGGGCGAGAGAATAGAAAAATATCAGTTTTGAGGTTCTTCTAGTGTAGGCTCACTACATCCCATGTGGGACCTCTGTCATAGCACATCACCCACATCAAGTTGTACTGGTCCTTAAAGCCACATAATGAGAACGGTTGTCCACCCACAGACATGGGAACTAAGCCTCCTGCTGGGCCCTTTTGCAGACCTTTCTCTGTGGTTTGGCTGGGCAGGTGGGAGTTTTTGGTGGAATGTCCACACTGAATGCTCCGGCGAGACAAACATGCATTTCCAGCCCAGTATTTTGACCTCTTATCAACCTACAACCATCATCATCTGTTCGCATTTCATCATTGTCATGACTATTTTCCAGCATTCCAGCAAATTCTCAAGGCAGTTTTTAAGAGACAGCTTTCTGTTCAGAGCGGGGGAGAGTGTGGGATTTCTGCTGCCTGGGGAGATGTTGTTCTGTGAAGTCAAAAATCTTTTTTATAAGAGATTTGTCTATGTCGTTGCTATAAAATGTGAATACAATGATTTTTAAATGATCCATAATGGTTTCACTGTTTTGAGATGGGTGTGTGGGAGGTAGATAATGAGAGATATGGATAACAGTGTTGTATTCCAGTGTGTAGCACACAGTGTTGATGTGTATGAATCCAAATGAAAAGGTTGTGTGTGCAAGTGTGTATGTGCATGCATGTCTTTTTGTTCTAAGGTAGTCCCCTTTGTCACATTCCTCCTCCTTTTTCTCATTAGATGTGATGGAGCAGCCAGGGCTGTGGCCCCCTGTGTATGGCGCCCGGGGCCCACCCTCCCACATGCAGCATCCTGCTGTGTACTCCCGATCCCAGTTTCTACGGCAACAGGAGCTGTACGCTCTCCAGCAGCACCAACAGCTCCAGCATCAGCATCAACATCAGCACCAGAGCCACCAGTCACAGCAACCCCAACCACAGTCTCAAACCCAGCAGCAGCAGCAGCAGCACAGAGCTGCACACGGCATGGACATGCAACATCATGCCACTCACAATTCTCAGGTGATTATAAAGTCAAAATATGCAAGAAACAGTTTCATATCTATCCATCTATAAAAAAGAGAAAAAGACTCGAGCAGAGTAAGCGAGTCATGAGTCAGCTTGAATTCTCATATGACTATTTAGTCTATTTTTATCTCCCCTAATATTTTTCTGGGATATGCTGATTTTCTCACAGGGAGGGAGTGAATTGCTGAATATAGGCTGCAGAGCAAGTAGCTTTTTGTGTCAATGATTAGTTTGCAAGGAATTGGTTATTACATTGCTAATATAGAGCTTCATTTGCTTGAGATCTTCAAGATTTGTTGTGCCCTTTTTCAAATGCAGAAATAACAATACCTTTATTTTAATGCCATAGATGCAGAAGAGGCCTGACGAGCCCTCGGTTGAACTAGAGGAACTCATTTCGGAACCTAGAACGTCTAAACCTGCCAAGCCCTACTCTTACAACCCACCTCAGAGGAACACCCCTCCCCCTGGCGCCTGTGCCGCTCACCTGTCCCCTTGTTGTCAGTCCCCCTCACTACGACCACATCCAAAAAGCACTCCTTCTACACCCTGCCCCGCTCCCAGCCCTGCCGCAGCAGCCCCTCACTCACCTGCCATCAGCCCTGCCCCACCTCAGGTGCCCAAGGGGGCAGAATCCCAGGACAAGAGGGGAGAGGGACAGCCTCCGCAGGATTACCCAGAGTCTCTGGAGCCTGGTAAGCATAAGCAAAAGTATCTATATGCAAACAAAAATATACAGATGAGCCTCAAAGTTTTTCAGCTGCCTTTGATGCACTGCATGCAATGCCTTAAGTATGAGAACAGGCTCTAAATAGTTTAAGATGCCGCTAGTGACAGATGTTAAGCCAAATAACTGACAGCAACAGAAAAAGGACAGTGAATCCTAGTATATAGCAGCACCTTGTACATTATACACAATGGTAATTGGAATAGCCACTGTTGTTAATGATCCTTTTTTCTGCTGGTGGTGTGGTAATATGCGTGGGTGGCTCTGTTGGCAAGCCACTGATTGACTGAACAGCTCAAAGCTGCAGAAAATGGCTGCCGGCTGAGCAGGGGCTTTCCAGTACCGGTACATCGGTAATGACTGAGAAACACCTCAATAGCAGCCCTCGCCTCTCCTCCACCCCCACAGGCCCAGCACTCTCTTCATCATCATTAATGTCTGGCTAACGGCTGCCACACGCCAGAGGAATTGTGTCAGGTGCTCTGATAAACCAAAGGCCTGGCCCACTTCAAATAACACACTCACACAAGGTTGCATGTGGTCCTCTACCCTTCCTACTGCTGGGAGATCAAGGCAGAGTGCTTTTCCTTTCCCTAGTTTTCACCCCCTGTGACCTCAAAGGTAGCAAGGGAGTTAGAATTAGAGTGTGCCTGATGTGTAAGGATTTTAGATTTGCATAACACCTCTGAATGTAAGGCTGTCTTTAAGAAAATGTGTGCTTTCTGTTGTATTTCAGCTAAAATATCACTCAGAAAATAACACCATTATCAGATATTTTTGAGGGAGATTTTTTATCAGAATCACTAAGCCAATATTGACAATTAGATATTGACAATTGATTATTCTATTATCTATATATCTTTATCTCTATAGACTTGCCTCCTGGATACACCTACCCTGGTATTGCCATGGGCTTCAGGAGCGGGCCCTCCCCGCAGGATGTACGACTGGCTGAGCCAGCCGACCTGGAAGCTGTCCAAGAGGAGCCTGCTGAGCATGCTCCCCAGTCTCTCTCCAGCCTGGGGGAGGAGCTTGACTGCCAAGTGGTGATCAGGCCCCTCCCAGAGCCACTCCCACCTGAGGAAGTGGAGCAGGAAGAGGAGGAAAGAGTGGTTGAGGGAATTCTAGAACAGAGGGAGGAGGCAGAGGTAGCAGTGGTGACAGCAGCCAGCTATGTGCCTGGAGAGAAGGAGGTGGAGGAGCAGGGGCCCGCTGAGGAAGACGTCCTGGTTTGTCCCCTTGTTGAGAGCCCCGTGTGTGAGGCTGCTTCCTGTCCAGTCTCCCTTTCAACAGAGGATCCTGAAAGGCCAGAAGCTGTCATCACCTTGGAAGAGGATGATGAGGCGGTGGGTGAGGAGAGCCAGGAGGAGTACGCTCAAAAGGTCAACATGCCTGGAGAGCAGGAGCCAGAGCTGCCCACCATCATCGAGCTTGACCCTGCTTCCCCTGCAGCCCCTGATCCTCAGTCCCCTGCCCTTGAGGGAGCAAAGAACAGCAAGCAGCAGCACAAGAAAGAGATGGCCCCTGATGACGCCTCAGTGGATTTTGTGTGTCTTTCCCCTGCCTCAGCTTCCGCTCCTAGCCCAAGCCAGGCAGCTGTTGCTGTGCCCCACAAACCTCTCGTGCCCTGCTACTGGAGTCTGGAGCTGCTGATTGCTGCTGCCTTCTGCACAGACGTACCTCCATTTCCCTTGTTCCCTCTTAGCGCCCCATCAGTTGCCCCATCCCAGCCCAACCCCCACCAGGGTATGGAGCTTCTGAGTGAGCTGGCAGATCTGGAGCTGCAACAGCAAAAGCGCACCTGTGGGAAAAGCCAGGGTGAGGGACAGTGGGTCTTCTATTACTCATACACATTAACATGCATACAGAAACACACTCATATCAGCAGAATGCACTTCTCTCTCGTAGTTTACCCTCCTTTTCCTCTGCGTCCACTGAGACAAACTCCCACTCCCCCCTCAGGCCTAGCCTCCGTCGCTCTGTGTTCCCTCCCAGATACTCCTCTCTTCCTGCTGGTCTCGAGAGCCTCTGGTGGATTCTAACATGTCCCCAGAGAGACTGTCTGCATGCCTGCTTGCCGTTCCTCTTCTTTGGTGTGTTAAAGGCACTTTTATTTTCTAAAAGGCTGTTCTAACGATGCAGAGGCCTCAGGAGAGGGAGAAGAAGCAAGAGGACAGGGCTGAACTACTAGTGAGGGGTGTACACCTCCCTCTCTCACTCCCTCTCTTTCCCTTCCAGCTTTCCTAAGGGATCTGTCGCTCTGTCTCTCCACCCTGCCGCTGTTTGATCCACACGTGTGCACAAACGCACACACACCCAAACACGCATTAAAAACACACACACACACACACCCAAACACACACAATATTGCAAATACACACTTTAATAAAAAGGAAAAAAAAAAGAGACACACCAATTGGCTTCCCTCTCTCCCACACACAACACGTTACTGAAAGTTAGTGTGTAATCACAAAAGCAGTCGATGTTTTCAGCACCCTGGAGCATTGCCTGGCTAATTAGACCCCATTGTTTTAAAGTGCCTTTAAAAGCTTCCTTGTTTTTCAAAGCGCCATGTGTTTTTTTTATTCATGCAAAAGGATGTTTTGTGTTTACCACAGCATCCTAATGCATTTAACTGCTCCCAAAAGAGGGTTCTATAAAAAGGGTATCATCAACTGATTCCAGAGTCAGTGATGTTGTCTTTGTGATGCGATACTGTTGACAGCTCAGGGAAGTGGCACATGTCGAGTCACAACAATAGTCTTTACCAAAACAAGTACTAAAACAATTGAGAAGAATCAGTATTTTTTTCTTTATATATGTAAAGACGTAAGACAGTGTTACTTTGTAAACAAAATTCCATGTTTCTCTGTCTTTGTGACTAGACTGCAACCCTTGATACTCAGCCTTTAGCTCAGTCCATTGATGGCAAATAGTCCAGTCAATGCCACAGGCAGGTAGGACTATATAGGAAGAGCTTGGCCCAGATGGCCACTGACATAGAGGCATCTGGTGAGTCCACATTGATATGACCTCTGAAACGATATGCTGCTGTTTCCTCATACTGGCTTTATGTGCCCAACCTCCCTCGATTTCTGTCTTCCTCACTATTTATTCGCTATATCACAAGATTACTGCTGAAATAATAAGCCACATATGCAAGTTTTGATCCTGAATGTGCACATGTAACGTTCAAATGCACAAACTCCCTTTTCCTTTTCCTTTGTTTTGTAACAGAAGAGGAGTTGCTGATGTTTGACCTCCAGAGTCTTGCTACCCTGGCCACAGCCCGTGCACTGGAGATGGGCTCCCAGGAAAGCAGCAGTACGGGTTCAGGGCGACACTTCCCAGCCCGCAGGATCCTCAATTTACGTAGGAAATGCAGCTGGACACCTCGCAATGAACCAGTAAGACTGCAACTATGATGTGCCTGTGTTAATGCCTCAAAACCCAAAGATCCTAAGTCTTTCACTTATATAAATGAATAGATAACCTAGTGAAGAATGTGTTGTTTTCAATGTTAAAAATAACCACCAATGATACGTGCCTTAGGTGTGCCCGGCCAAAGGTACCATGGAAACAATGGACGGTCCTGAGCTTGCAATGCGTGTGAAGTTGGCTGAGCTACAGCGTCGCTACAAAGAGAAACAAAAGGAGCTGGCCAAACTTCAGAGGAAGCACGATCATCAGTGAGTATGACCTTATCCTCCTTCCCCTTAAGCTCATCTCCACACTTTGCAGTCAGAGATTTCAAAAGTAATAACACCTTTAACACATCTGCGTCTTGTTTTCATATTCTTTGCTACTATAACGTTTTGAGTTTTAGATCTCTGTAGTATCTCAGAGTTCCTCTCTGATTGTCTGCTTGTGTGTTTACATCTGCGTGTGCAAGCAGGAAGGAGGAAACACCTCGCAGCCCAGCACGACGAGGACCGGGGCGGCCAAGGAAGCGGAAACCCACCCTCACCACAGGTCCAGTGTCCTCATCTGAGGGCCATAGAAAAGTCAAGTGAGTATCACTCAGCCCACCTCTGCTGGCTGGCTATAGTCCAATCTTGCCTGATAAGCCCCTCCATATCACTGGCATACAGGGACTGCCTCTCACTGGCATAAACAGGAACACAGCTGAACCATTCAAGGAAGTCCACTTGAACCCTTTCTAATCTAATCAACACTGGCTTTAATTGTATAACCGCATAATCAGTGTCAGTTGTGTGTATGTCTGCTAGTACAGAATATTTATGTTTGCTTAATAAATGTACAACACATGAAGAGAAAACCGCTCACAGGTCTCATTAGGCTTCAACCTAGCTAATCTTAAACTCCAGTGGCATTACTGTAGTGCATGTTGAGCTTAGATGGGCTGGGTACGGGGGGAGCTGGCTGAGGGGGGGATGACAGGCAGAGGATGTAATTAGAGTACTGTGAATTCTCCTGTAATCTGTCCCAGCAGCAGGAATGTGACACACCGCTGCCATTACAGCCCCATGGGGTCACCAGGGGTCCAAAGGATAACACGATGGTCAGACAGTCCAGGCACTCAGAGACAAGCTGACATTTAGAGCTCTCATACAATGTGGAATGAGGAATACAGTGAGCAGAATAAAAATAAAGAGGGAGACGGAGATAAAGACATTGGAGGATATTCAAGAAACAAGGACCCTAACTTCATCTCAAAATGTGTTGATGACATTTTAAAAAGTGCAAGCGTCAGCTTTTGTCAAAACAGGGGTATCATTGCTGTTTGGTGGTGGTGGAGGAACTGACAACCAAAAGGGTCGTGGGGATAAAGGTTTGCTGTCTGGCTTCAATTAGCCTTGTCATCAGGGTTTGGTAAGGCTTAGAGCACTAAATGTCATCTGGCAGTGTTCTCTCTCCATCTTCTCTTCTCCCGTCTTTTCTCACTGTGGTCTCTGGGCAGTGGTCCACAGTGCTCCCAGCTGCCCCTCCGCGATGTCACCTCCACTCTCCTTCCACCCGTGTACTCCTGCCCCCTCGCCAGGCCAGTACTGATCGGAGTGGGGACGCTGATTCTGGGTGACAATGACACCCAAATGAAAGGGTAACGGTCAGAGCCCTGCAGCAAAGTGCAGTGGAGGGAAGGTGGGGGCCGACATCGGGGCGGTGGGGTGTTCTGCAGGCCACAGTACAGTAAACTGCAGTCCGTCTCTCTGTTGTGTTCAAATTTGAGCCACACCTCAGGTATAATTTCCTTCAAGGCAGCCAGGGTGTACCCTTCTGTTCCTGCAGATGTGTGTGTACAATGCAGCAGAGAATGACATGACACTTCTGAACAAGGAACAGGCAGACTCGGGACTGATTAGCCCCATGTTGCGTTACATGGCAGGGTTATCTAAAAGCATGTACTGCACCTGCCACTCATGCCATGGCAAGATACAGACGCTTGGGTGCTGTGATGGAGGTCAGTGGGTAACAGCCCAGCCTTTTAGTATCTCCTTCCTTACCTTTTTTTGCTTGAGCCGCAGGGAGTGTTTGAGCGAATGATAAATTCAAGCCTCCCTGTCTGTGCATTCTATGCATCTGTGTAATTAGGTATGGATGCAGCTGGGCGCTTACGAGCATTTATGCAGGCATTGTTTGTTTTTGTGCGTGCCTCCGTTATTCCTGTGGGTAGAGCACTGGGGTCCTTTGTGGTGCTGCTTTGATTGGGAGGGGGGCTGGAGAGAACTACTGCTCGCCAGCAAACCCTGCTAATCAATTCTGTTTAATTAGTCACTGTACGCTCAGCCCCACCAGCCCCCCACAGAGGGGAGGGACTCTGTCATATTGTGTTTGTCAGCAGCGGAAGGCAAGCCGTGGCGGGATCTGCCTCAGAGGGACAACTCACACTTCACTGCCACCTCTGTCACTCCCCTGTCAGTCAGTGGGCAGACAGTCCCACTGCCCGACAGTCGCCTTCATTCTTTTCACGTTTCATGTTTCAGACGCACTCTGATTATGAGTTTTACACACAGTCGAGGTGTTCACGTGCTGTGTTCCTATGCTGACTACACATAAACAGTGAAGCACACACACATTTGATTCCAAACAATGTGTAGTTCCTGTAGAACAAACAAAGAACTAACATGAAATGTTGAATGTACTTTATTTATCTACTTCACATTTAAAGCCTGCTTACTCTGTAAATGTGACTGATTTCCTAGGCTGTGTGCGCACGAGGAGAGGGGAAGTTAATCTTTTGTTTGAGCATGGCCTGGCTCATGTCGGTGTGGTCTATGGGCAGGCTTCCAGAGGGAAATTCAAGGGCATTTGGAGTAGTTGGCCTGTGATGCTGCTCAGCGTAGGGGAAATGGTGTGCCACAGTGATATGAAAATGCAACTGGAGAGCTATGATATTCGCTGAGAACAATAGAGCTGCATACAAATGCAATGCCTTCCAACCATTTACTCTATCTTTCAAAGCTATGCGGTGCTTCACAGGCTGCAAAGACACAGGCACAGATAAAGCGTGAAGGCTTCTTATGCCACACTGCCCTCAAATAATCCCAGGTTCCTTGTTAGATCCCAATTTTTCTAGTGTGTGGTTCAGACACTGGGCTCTCCATGTCCTTTTTTGTCATTCTGTTCATCAGACAGAGAAAGGAGTTATTAGATCCCACAGAGAGGTGACTCAACTCTGTTTTCCCCTGTGATGTCCTACCCCCTCTTTTTCTTTAAACCACCGCCATTCTCCTCTAATGAATGCCTCTCCCTTGTTTTGACTGGCAGGTCGATGGGGGCGGGGCTTGCCCTGTCGCCTGAGGACCTAGGAGGGGGCGGAGACAGCCAGAGAAGGAAGAAGAGGCTGTCCAGTCGAGGCTTTGAGCGACTCAGCAGCACACAGGTCAGGGTCCCCTTGTCCTCCTCCCTTTTGTCCTCTGTGCAACTAGAAATGAAAGAGGCTATCTTTGTTTCTTTGTGTTTGAAATATTCCTTTGTTGCACACTATTTCTAATTAGGTGCTACCCTCAGGAGTCAAATCCTCGGCTCTACATATTAATATCTTTTTCATTGGGGCTTCTACTACGCCTTTTTCTTCTCTGTGTGTGAGCAAACGAGAGCCCTCTTTCTCTGACGTTCTGATGCTTTCACGGCTGCTGTGACCGGGAGTGTAACTGGCTCTCACTCACTCTCTCATCTCTCTGTTGCAGCAGATAAAAGCACAGGGCTGCAGAAAAAGCAGTCTTCACAGCATGCTCAGCTCTAAGCTGGCCGGTGATGTGACTCAGCTCAAACAGAAGGCCCAGGTTAAAAAGAATCTCTCAGGAATGGGCTCCAGGGACAAGGAGGCTTCGCCCTGCAACTCCAACCCCAAGCATAGACACAGAAGCCAGGGCACAAGCAAAGCTGAGTCCAGGCGAGAGTCTGGGGGACAAAGTGACACAGGTAGATTCTGGAAATCACAGTATTGATTGATTCTCCTGCTGTTTTGTTTTAATAAGTACAGTGTTGTGTTGTCAGTTTCACACCGTTGAATCCAACAATTCTTCACCCAAATTTGAACTGTGGTTTTGCAAACGTTCTCAGCAGCCAGTGTGGACAGTGGCCCCCAAGACAGCTGGGCTGGACTGGTGCGCCGTGGACGTAAAAAGGGATCCACCACCCTGTCGCAGGGTTCCTCCCGTCTGAGCCAGCCCAGAGTGAGGGTTCTCCGTGGCCAGAGACAGGGGGCAATGGAGGAGGGAGAGAGCTCCCCTGCAGAGAGTGACTCCTCTGATCAAGGTGAGGCAGTGTTTACTGAGAGCTGGTTATGAGACATGTATAGTGATGGGTGCTGAAACCCTTTCTGTTTGAAGTTTGCATGTTTTCCTGCTGTTGACTTCTGGGTTCTCTCCTTTATTCCCATAAAGACGGACAAGTGAGGTGAACTGGGGGCTTCTAATTGGTCTATCTGTATGATGGAACAGCCACGTGTTAAGGGTGTTTTTGGTTGATGAAAAGACTCCAAGACTACATGAACAAAACAAAGGGCTGCAGTAAATTAAGCACATTTGACCAGTTTCAAGAAATAAATAAAGAAACAACCACTAACAGTATCTATGTCTGACCAGACTATCACTAACACATTCAATCAGGTATCCTCTTAAGACGTGCTATGCTACTTTAAGTCCAGTGTGCCTTTTGTTCATTTGTAAATCAGTTTGGAAGTAATCAGAGTTGAGTAAATAGGTGTTGATGAATGTCTTGTAATGGATGGGGTGTGCGTGGACATTTGACACCTCAGTGATCGGCCTTGTTGGCTGGTCTGGGCTAGATGTGCAGCCACAGCTGTGGACACTTGCCTGTGAGAGGCTTTGACAGCCCTGGAGACTGGCAGACTGGGTCAAAGAGCTGCTTGAGAAAGTGCAGTGACAAACACACACACAAATTCACTCCTACACTCCCTTGCACACTAGCTCTGCTGCATGTGGGTTCACACCAGGAAATACCACGAGGCAAAGCACTTCATACATAATTTCTATGAACAGTCAAACGATTTACTTAAATGCTAATGAAGTGCCTGTGAAATGATGGGGTGTAAGTTAAATAACTTCACTGGTTGGTGATGACTTTAAAACATGGATTTGATAATCCACAAGTTCATAAAACCTTCCCAATACTAGCATGCTGTATTGTTTGCTTTCTCCATTAGAAGATGAAGAAGAGGAAGGCAGTTATGATACCGATGAAGGTCAAGACTACAGAGCCCAACCCCACAGAGACATCACTTTTAGCTCTTCCGTGACAGGTCCGAGTCCCTCATCTGTTGTAAAACTGGAGGCCAATCAGAAAGCGAGGAACAAAAAACAGAGACAGGAGCTTTATGGTAAGACTGTCCTTTGAAACTGATTCATAAGTCAACAAAGCTGCCCCCATCTTCATGGGAAGCATCTGTTTTGTGTTTCTCATCCTGGCTTGTTAGCTTGCTCTAAATCTGTTTCTCTAATTGAACTGCACAGGCTCCCAGAGTCTGTCTGGAGCAGAAGGGGAAGTCAAAGTAAGGAAGAAGCCCCCCTGTAGGCTGGGCCTGGCCACTGCAGTGAAAAACCACCATGACGATCACCGGCCTGAAGGGGTTAGAAGGCCATGTGTGCCCAGGTCTAAGGAGCCTCGGTGGGGAAGCCTCGGGACCAGAGGCAACCGCTACCGGAGGAGCATGGGACTGGCCACCTTCCCGACCACCAGTGAGAGGCTAAAGAGGGCGACCCGCAAGAGCACCATGTTGAGAGGAGCAATCAATAAGGTTAGCAGAGAGTATTGTTATAGACATTTTGAGATACTGAAGTACAAAAGCTGAACACATTGCTTACATTTTCTAGGATAAGGAAATCAATCAATAGCAAAATGAACGATATAGTCTAAAGGCTCTATCTCATTGTACATTTCAAAAGTGGCATTGGGCCATCACAGCCTCCCATAGCATGCATAACAGCAGCCACACATAGGCGCTCTGCATGTACCTCTAAACAGTTGAGGAGATATGTCACACTCATCTTGTCCATCCTCATGTCAATTCTAACAGAGGAGAAGTTGCTGGTCAGTTGGGGCGCCGTCTTCACAGTGTGAGGAGGGCAGCAGGGGACGAAGAAGCAAGGACCAACAGGTACCAGTCACAGTCAATTCAAAAAGCACTCAGTACTCACTCAGGGAAACCAGGCACATGCAAGCCGTCAAACAGAATCCAGTTCTACAAAAATGCCAGCTCTCATATATTCTATTAGCAATTCTGGTGATGTCTTACTGTCCTAGATTTGTCACCCTGAAGACTGTTACTGTAGGACTATTAAAAGTACAGCACATCACACATAGCCCAACCTCCTGCTGAGTAATCTTAGGGGAGGATGGGAGAGGAGATGTGGGAAGGGGGGGTGGCTCACACCTTCTGCTGTGACAAGTAAAAAAGTGTAAGAGTAGAATGGCTGATAAGAGATGGTACAGGCACTGTGAAGACCCCTGCTGTTAATTGCTACTTTAAGTAGCATGCAAAACAATTTCTTCTTTCTTCTATCACACTTTCTATTTTCAAGTTAATTTTTTTATCCGTCCCTGCATCCATTTATTCTTCTGCCCGTCCCTTCTGTTCTGTTTCTGTCCCTTCTACAGCCAAAGGGACGAGCAGTGAGTCGGCTGCTGGAGAGCTTTGCGGCTGACGAGGGCTTTCAGATGGATGGCAGCAGCTTCTCGGAAGAAGAGGAGGACAGCAGTCATTCATATAACAACAAAAGCCCTGAAGGTAAGAGATAACACTGGGTATCTTGCAACAGTGTTTCAAGCAGCAGAAAAAGTGATGTTGAAATATTCATTGGGATATTTGCTTTTTCCTTTTGCAGCTCCTAACTGTGTCCTGACCAAAGAACTCTTAACTGATGGACTGAAGGTGCTGATCTCCAAGGAGGACGAGCTTCTATACGCTGCCAGGGTCCACACTCTGGAGCTCCCAGACATGTAAGCACACGTGCAGTGGTTCAAGTGATCAGTCACAGTGTTTTTAAATACACATATAGACAAGGCAAAACATGGCTAGAAGTGGTGGGAAATCAAATTAATAAATTATCCTGGAAGCTAACACATCCTTCCAGTCATCAACTCATCATAAAAGAAATCATCCAAACAAGGTTTTGCGGAAAGAGTGATTTTGCATGAGAGGAGCAGAAGTTATCCCCAGTATCCAAATGTCAAACCCCACATCGTGCCATACCTAGCTCTGAGTATCAATACGGCTCCTCTGGCTCAGGCAGCAAAAAGATGCTATAACAACAGCAGAGTGGGAGTAGCATATGACATGGGAGCCAGGCAAGCATAATACAAGCATCTGAAAATAGCCTAATTTTTCTCTCTTTCTGCTGTGCTTTTTCTCCAGCTTTAGCATTGTTATCGACGGTGAAAGAGGAAACCGCCCAAGAATCTATTCATTGGAGCAACTGCTACAGGAAGCCGTAAGTTCACCCCGATGCACCAAAACACTCTTGTTACAAGAAAAATCAGCACTTGCTTGGTCGTCTGAGTCACTCAACACTTCTATTCCTCTTAAACATCCCTCTCACCCACTTTGCATTTCTCTGTTGCCTTTCTGTAGCTCTGCCAGTCCCTTCGCTTTCTCTCTTTCAACCTCCCTCTACTGTCCATCTTAACCTCTTAAATCAATATGAACATATGGGAGGCAGGATCTTTGGGTTTATGCGTGTGAGTGTCTGTGAAAGTCCGTTAAACCCAGTTTAGTGTGTTGGTGCAATAATCCCACTAACACCTGGATCCATTCACTTTTTGGAGTTTAAATGGGAGATGACGTGAACTTAACATCCCTACTGCTGCCAAAGTTTGAAGGCTCAGATCTACAAAGATACATGTAGAGTTGTATGAAGAGAAACTAGCTAATGATGTCCCAGAGTGAGTCAAAGCGTAGGGCTATCCAGCTATTATAAGACATATCTATTTCAAAATACAATTGTTCCTGCCTTTAGTTTTTCAGTCACACCTGGGGTGGTTGAGATTTGATTTTTACCTAAACCAAGAGATTGTTTGGATTTGTAATTCTCCCTCAGTTTGATGTTAAGATACAGTTTACCTAAGTCATCCATGTAATGAGACATAATTATATATTGTAGAAACCACAGACACATTCTTGGCTCATATTCATTTGCATTTAGGTAAGATGTGCTTCCTGGTGTGCTTCACATCCAGGATGGAGTTTTAATGTTTACCGCAGCGGGTGACCTTTGTCCCATTTTTTTTTACTGAGAGGATGCTGGTCTCTATGCACTAATAACAGCTGGGTCACCTAAAGCAAAGCCGCCATACCCACATCTTCTCCAACTGTGGAAATAAGTCTTCACTATTGCCAAACAGGGCACAGGAAGTTGTGTTTGCACACAATAGAGTGTCCAGAGATGACGACCCTGAAAGAGTAGAGCAGAGTTTAACTGGCAGGATTGTTCCTTGGATTAATGCCTTTTGCCGTCTTTCTAATAGGGGAAAGGAGAAGCTGACGGCATGATAACATAGCTGGGACCTCAAATAAAGGGTTTTGTGATCATACATAAGTTAAGAAAGATAAAAGCATACATTTTGACTTAAAGTGATGAGGAATTACTAGCCATAACGTTAATGTTTTCAATTAAAGCAGGATAAAATATTAAGTAAATATTGTGAGGGGGGGGTATTTCACCTCGAGAGAAACATGTGTTCAAAGTTAACTGAGATGAATACTCAGACTCAATGACACTAAGAGAAGTCCTGCATGTTATTATTGTTTATATCTCCTTATATCTCATATTGGCCAAGAGGAACCATAGCATTCAACTGTCCACAAGATCAGTGTTCATCAGGTGCCTGTTGTTCTGCAGTGGAAGATCTTGCCCCTCACACATGCAGTAGTCCACTTGTCTCCTCCTTCCCTCATCCATGTCAGCTCACTCGTACTGATGTTAGTTTTCCTACAAAGCCTTCTCACAGTGCCATTTTCAAATTCTCCCAGCACTTCCACACCAAGCACTTCTGGCAACTTAAGTCTTATCTAAACACTCATCAGATAGCAGCTGGTTCTCATTATGCAATACTTCCACTTTCTTGTCTTTAAATTAGTCCAAAAGCCATTTATTTGACTCTGACACCAATAGCCCGATTTTCACCGCGCTCCTTCTCCCTCCCCCATGCACACACACACACACACCCACATCCACACCTCATCAGTCAAAGGGTCCCTCGCCATGGCAACAGTAAATGAAAGCAACCTGAAAGAGCCCCCAGTGAGTGGCGGATGCTGGGGCTGCCTGCATTGTTGGAGGGAGGATCTGGCAACCTGCAATCACAAGCCCTCTATTCAGGCCCTCTTTAGTATTACTCAGCAAGTCAGGATTTACTGCATCATGGCTTCCGTTCTTTTCAGCCCTGACTGGCACATTGGCATGAGATAAGTGCCGCTTGGAAACGTGGCACAGTGGCTGCCCATGCACAATGCTCCATGGCTCTCACACTGTTTGTATGTGTTTGTCTGTGTGTGTGTGTGTGTGTGTGTGTGTGTGTGTGTGTGTGTGTGTGTGTGAGTGAGTGTGTGTATGCATGCATGTCTGTGTGTGTCCAGGCTGTAATGAATCTTAATTATGTTTTGGTCTGGCCTTCAGGTCCTGGATATGCGTCCAGAGTCGGAGACTATGCTTAGTGAAGGAACCAGAGTGTGTGCTTACTGGAGCGAACGCTCACGCTGCTTATACCCTGGCTATGTTCGCAGAGGTGAGACATCAGCTTTCTCTATCTCTGTTTTCTTGTGTGTCCTCTGTATCTTCAACTATGTATTTAATTGTATGTATATACAATCACTTTTTAGCATAACATTTTCCTGCGCACCTGACAAAGTTAATTTTTGTCTCTTGCAGGTGGTTCATCTGATGAAAGGAAGCAAGGAGGAGTGATGGTAGAGTTTGATGATGGAGACCGAGGGAAGATTTCTCTCCCAAACATCCGCCTCCTTCCCCCAGGATACCAGATTCACTGTGGGTGTCTCCTCTCTGTTTAACTGGGAATTTTAACCTTTCATGTTGCAGTTTATTATCTAAGTAAATGCTAATAATCTTCTACCCCTTGCCCTTCAGGTGGGGAGTCATCTCCTGCCCTGGTGGTACCCGGTGGTACAACAGGAAAGAGAAGTTCTAGTCTGGAGCAGGCCCCCATCAGTGATAGACCTTCTGACAGACTCAACACTATCAATACTATAATCAACAGCCAAACTCTAACTGTTCACAAAAGAAGACCAGGTAAGAATTAACCCCTGAAACTCTTAATTTCACCTTAAATGACCTAGAAGCTTTATTTTTTATATTAGTAAAATGTCCCGTGTAACGGTATCACACATATTATATATTTGTCTGCTTGTTCCAACAAATCATTTAAGCTATAACGCTTACACTGAAATATTTAAACCAAAATGCTGCACTGACATTTTAGTTTTCTTTCAAGACCATGGGTTCTTGACTCGAATTCAAAATACATTTCTGTGGGGTTGCTCAGCTATGCAATCCAACACAACTGCCATGCAAAAGATCGGCAGAAGCTTTACAATAACAAAGGTTATTGTGGAGGTATTGTGTTGGAGTATGTACAAAGACACAGACATGTTTCATCATTTGCGATCTATTGCTAAAACATATATTTTCTTCATTCTAGGGAGACCAAAGGGTTCTGGGAAAAAACAAAAGCAGCAGCAGCAGGCTGAGAATGCCAATAAAAATCCTTCACCTTTCCTGGGTTGGCCTGCCTTGGCCAACACCAGGAAGAGGACGTCCGACAACCTTTTTCAGCTCAATGGGGCACCGAGGAAGGCCTTGAGAGGGAATGAGGATGACCTGTTCCCCTTGCCTCAGACCCAGCCACTGGCCTCTACCCCAGCCAAAGGCCTTTTCAGCAGCAGCTCCTTTGAGGTTGACTCCTTCAGCAGCATTGCAAATGGCTACTCCTCCTTCTGTACTCAGTCTACAAGGCCAAGTCCAAGTTTATCTCTGGGGCCCAGAAGTGGGCTGTATGGCCACAGGCGCAGGCAAGATGAGCTGGTTATGCCAAGGGGCAGGAAGTCTGGTCAAGAGTTCCTGGTCAAGTTAGATCATGAAGGAGTGACCTCCCCCAAAACAAAGAATAGCAAGGCTCTGCTGTTGCGGAGCGGATCTTCCAGTGTGAGTGGTATGCCCAGGACAGAGGCTTACTCTCACCCAGTCCTGCTGGTTAAAGACAACAAAAAGGGCGGTGCCTCCAGGGTAGAACTTCTCGTGAAAGGAAACACACCCCAAAGAAAGCCATCCCAAGCGCTGCGTCTGGGTGAATATGGCGACTTGGGCTTCAGCTACCACAGAGAGTGTCACAGCTCCTACTCTGATCTGGATGATGAAGAGGAAGAGAGGAGGAGGGCTGCACTGGCTGCAGCATCAGGAGGACTAAGGACGGCGGGCCGCTTCCTGTCTCGTCTCTCTGTCTCCTCCTCATCTTCTGGTTCTTCAAGCTCCTCCTCGTCAGGGTCTCTCTCCAGTTCCAGTCTGTGTTCCTCTGACAATGATTCCTCCTACAGCTCAGAGGACGAAGACAGTTCTACACTGATGCTTCAGAGTTGTCTGTCCTCCCACCGGGGGCTCTTGCAGCCCTCCGAACCTTCTACTTCTTCAAGGCCGCACCAGCACTCCTTTGTGGCCAAAGCTGTGGCACTTTCCAATGCCAAAGGAGGGCCCCCTGACCAGGTCTCCAACAGCAAGTCCCTGAAGAGGAAAGAATGCCCCAGCTCCACCTCTAAACCATCTAAAGAGTTCGTCAAGAAACCTAGGATGCTTCCAGATGACACCTCATTTATTCCAAGGCCCAAGATGTCTGCATTCCTTGCAGGACGACAGATGTGGAGGTGGTCAGGAAACCCTACACAGGTGAGAAGAGTCTATCCATGTTTCCAGTGCATACCATCAATGTAGCAAAGATTCGTCCTTCTTTTCTTTCATAATATCAGTTCAGTTAGCTTAGGATACTTCTAAAATACAAAACACTAGAGGTCAAGAGAGGCAATTATAATAATTATCATTACCAAAGAAGATTGGTCAATGTGTCTGGTTTTCCACAGCGGCGAGGTCTAAAGGGCAAGGCGAGGAAGCTTTTCTATAAGGCCATCGTGCGAGGCAGAGACACAGTGAGAGTGGGAGATTGTGCTGTGTTCCTCTCAGCTGGACGCCCTAACCTCCCATACATAGGGCGAATTGAGAACCTCTGGGAATCCTGGACCTCTAGCATGGTGGTCAAAGTCAAGTGGTTCTACCACCCTGAAGAGACCAAGCTAGGGAAGAGGCATCGAGATGGCAAGGTGAGCTGTGATGGAGGTCACAATTTTGTGGAGGTTGTCATTTGTAGCATATGGAACTCATGTGACATTACTTTTTCTATGTTGGTTCATAAATATAATGATGCAACTAACCCTGTCTTTTCCCTATCCAGCATGCCCTGTACCAGTCATGTCATGAGGATGAGAATGACGTCCAGACAATCTCTCATAAGTGTCAGGTGGTGAGCAGGGAGGAGTATGAGTGTCTGACTCGCAATCAGAAGCCGAACAGTACCTCCCCAGACCTCTACTACCTGGCTGGGACGTATGACCCCACCACTGGTCAGTTGGTCACTGCTGAAGGAGTTTCCATCCTGTGCTGAACCTCCATGAGGACACTACTGAAGGACTCCTTTGAGGGTTGGATAAAAGTCCATGACTTTACCTACAAGACCCTCCAGCCTTGGAAGACAACAAGTGTTCCTTGGGTATGCCTCAAGGACCCATGGACTAAATGTCAGCACCAAAGCAGGGCTGTCTGAGGTTACACACTGGAGTCTATTGGCATCTAAACTTTGTGGAAGTGAAGGGGATGTCCATAACTGGTTGATCCTTTCAAGAAGAATAGTGGAAAGTCTGTCAGTCGTCCACCTTTTTAATGGATCCATGTGATTGACAGCTTCATAACTGGTTCTAGGACTCATGTTTCCAGCTCCTATCATATGTCACCAAAAGGAGAGCTGAGAGTGCATGTGACTGTGCAAAGTACCATGAGGCTGAATGGTCTCTGCGGACCAATTCTTTAAAGGTAGTCTTACCTTAAGGGAATGGAAACATAAGTGAGGCATGGGGCTCTCCCTAGACCTCTTCATTCCAGGGAAGTTGAAAACATGTATAGGATGTAAAGTTTATGTCTGTAAATATTTTGAATTTTTCCCAATCAAGCCATACACTTCAGTACCTCTCGCCTGTCTTAACTGTTCAGGTGTACATTGTACAGTTCAATTATTGTATTGTTGTCTGTTGTCTATATGTACATAAAAGCTATTTTATATAGGAGTTTATTGTATATATGAGATGTATCTTTCCATGTTTGCGATTGATTTATTTTTATATGGGTGTAGAATACATTACGTTGTTTTACCTTTGCTTTGGGAAGTCAAGATTGGAGATGTTAGTGTTGCACTGCATACGCCCTGCTGAGACAGACAGAGCACAAAGACAGAAGGATTTAGTCTATAACAGGACAAGACTCACTTTCTGAGAGAGAGGGGTCATCCTGTTTAAAAAATAGGTCAAGTGGCTTTTTGTAAAAGTGTTCTGTTACTTCACATTTTTGTTATCCTATTTTAAAAACACCTTTTTATTTATGTACCTCTCAGTTGGTCATCATCACCAGGCAGATCCCACTGGACTGCAATCACGGGTCAAAAATGATTTAAGATTAATGATATGAGTATACCATTTTGACATAATATTTGTGTGTGATGAGTGTCCTGGCATCACTATAATCATGTCCACACAAATCAATTTAAAACAAGACTGGGTCTTTTAATGAAAATGATTTAAATGTGCATTGCACTCATGAATGCATAGTTCAGCACATTATGACCTACAAAATACCAAAGTGTCTTTAATATTTTTATTTCCTTTATTTAAATTTAACGTATGTCAAGCACCTATCTTGAACTCAAATCAGAAATCACTGGTAACATAAAATACTTCTCCTCCACTATGTGCATATATATTGGCTTTGCATTGTGACAATGGTTTCTTGCACATGTGCCTGCAGTTTTGTTTAGTGCAAACATATGCAGCAGAAGACCACCTGGGAGTGTGACTATGAAGGTCAAGGTACTGACAAAGTAAGACGTTGTGTACTGACAATTTGTTGGAATTAGTCTATTTTAGTTTCATCAGCCATCTGTGTCTATTTTGTACAGTACACGCACATACTCAATGCTAACTGTGAAGGACAATCAGATTCACAAAGCAATGGAGTAGGGTCACTCAATCTGAAAATTACTTAAGTTTATTTAATTTGTGCCAAGTACATTTTGTCTATTTTTGTCTTGTTTGATATGCAATCCTGAGTATTCTTTGTTCACAAAGTTTTATTTTGTTCGCCAACATTTTATTTATTGTCAATGTTGCTGTTTGTTCATGCCAAGAGCGCTTTATGAGAATGTGACATTGTTTTTCTTGGTGTGATGTCGCATTTGCATTTCTTAAATAAAACTGGTCTTGTAGAGGCCATCTAGTGAAAAGAAATAAAGCAACACTGGATTCTTCTCATCCACAAACCTCTGTGAATGAATTCTGTTATTCTGGCTGTGTCCCCTTCATCTTACTGCACCTACCGTTTCCCATCAACACATTCATGTTAAACACAGCATTTTTGCACTGACTTATACTATTTTCAAAACTTTGTTTTATCAGATTGTAAAAACAATTATTTTGCAAAATCCTCAAAGCAGTAAAAACGTTACCACACTCACCAATCATAGTGTGTGTATGTGTGATTTGAATGTGGTGGAGTAAACATTAGAAAGTCACTACTTACTGTCAGTAAAGGACACAAACTTCTGGAATAGACGGATTGAGTAAAGGTTTGTAATGTGATATGGCCTTTGAAAGACAGTATAAAATGATTTTTGTCATCCAAGTGGGACAGACACTAAATTGATACCCAGTCCAAGTGCATTGGTACATTCTTCCACAAATGTCTAAGGTAGATATGTTTGTGTTTTAAAAGGAAGAGAAAAAAAAACAGGAAGTGCAAAAGTTCACCCATTAACACAAATGGAATAACTAGTTTAGGCAGAGCACTTCAGTTGTGCATGTCTTTATGACAAACTTGCACTCATTCGTTTGATCATTTGTGCTGCATTTGCTGCTACTGGTTATGCTGTTTATTCCTACTTATATTACACGGTTAATTTCTCCCTGAACTGTCCCCCAGCCTCCACCTGTTCTAGTTTCTTAATACTAGACATGGTGATGGCAGCTCTTGCCTTGTTTTGCATTATCTATATCACATATCTCATTTATACGTCTGTGTTCTCTGTTATTTCTACCCTTTAGGGAGTTTTAATGTGCTCCCCTTAGAATTTTGAGGCTACTTGGATTCATTTGTAAAGCACCATCAAGCACAAAGGCCCGTTTCTGCCAAATTCTTTTATTTGTTCTGATAAATCCTTTGATGTAAGTGTCTCTGGCTGAACTAAGTTTATGTGAGCTTTGAGTTCCTTAGTAAATAGAGACAGATCTGTCACAGCGTCAAATAAAGCCTACTGGGTTTAGCTGCCAAGCTCTGTAAATATGATGTTGACTGATACAGAGATAGATGTGAATTTTCATGATTCAAGATAAAGTACATTTGCCTATCTTCTTTTGAAATGAATTGGTTCTTTGTTGGTGTATCTGTGGGGTGAGATAGGCCCAAAAGCTAACTAAAACTATCATTTTGTCCCAAGCCCCTGAACAAGTCTGTCAGCATTCACTGTGTTAATGTTTTCAAGATTTGTAAATGTGTAATTTCTGTATTTGTGCTACATTTTTTACAAATAAATCTGTGGTATAGGAAGATTTTTATAGATGATATATGAATAAATACCATAACAAAAAAATTCTTCAAATTTAATGTTTGTTTCTGATAAAAATAAATGTATATATTTTTATATATATATTTATATACATTTTCACAGCTCTTAAATGAAGGATAGGTGTAAAGGGCTCCCTCTAGTGGAACACAAAATATACTACATCACACAAAATAAGCTTGCAGACTGAAAACACCTTCTTTTCTATTTTTGACTGTAGAATTATGTTTTTTATGTTTTTAGTCTACAATAATGCACAAAATGCCAGCAGCAATATGAACCCTTCTCCATTCAGTGCCTGGAGCAGCAGGTATATTCCTTTATCCTAACACACCATCCGTACCCTACAGCATCTGTACATTTGCATACATGCTCATCAGCTTTGACAACGCCAATCTCTGTAACCTGAATCAGTGAAATAACCACTGGCTAGGCCTGAAGGAGACACAATATGGGTCAGTGACCTTTCTCTGCTGGCCCAGGGGTCTATTTGTCCAGCATGGAGCCCGAGCGCCGCCACCCCTCCCCCTAATGCCCAGACAGGGGCTAATGGGCACATCAGTCATCTCCAACAGCGGCCCAGTGAACACAAACAGCTCTGTTTACCACCACAACCTTTTGTGTTGACTATGGCCACTGCTCCGTGTCTGAGCCATGGCCCTTCCTGCTTCAGCAGCATGGGGGTAGGAGGGACTCCTCATCACTGGAGCTGAATAAAGGGTTAAAAGTGGGTGTGTGGGGGTGTAAAGGTTATTATCATGTTTTGAGAGGGTTTTGCTTCATTACTCCTCTGTGCTTGGAAAAACACAGTCAAGATAAGATTCATCAGGGATCTAATAAGGGCAATTTAGGTTGTACTTTAGATATTTTTGACAAATTAAACACTCTGAATTAAGCCAGCCAAACATGCTGTATCTGTGGGAAAGACAAGGTCACTAAAACAGGTCAATGCACCAAAGCAGTCTATTGCTTTCCTCATTTGGACCACATTTTAAAGTCTATAACCTGGATTCTGTAACCTCTCACTCGATGGACTGGTCTGCCTGCCTTCCTTTTCAGTGCCTGTCTGGTTCAGCTCGCTCAGCAGACTGTGTTGCTCAGTGTCAACAGGAGGAATGCTTTCCTGCACAAATATCTACACCTCATAAATGTCTCGCCCTCTGCTTGACCCTGTCTGGCCTCTGACTGTGAGGGGGTTGAACAGGGGACAGAAAGCCTGGTGTGTGTGTGTGTGTGTGTGTGTGTGTGTGTGTATAGCAGTAGGGTTGAGGTGAGGTCTTGGGTCTTAACAAGGTACTGGGAGAAGAGAGCAGGACAAACGGATCACTCAGACGCTGACTGCTTCTTCTTTAAGAGCACTAAAGCCGTGATCATTCGTTTTTTGAGCATATCAATTATGGAACAGTTACAGCCACTGTAGAATAACCTCAACCATACAGCATGCAGAAGTAACACAGAAGCTTTCAAGCAATTCCTCTATGGAACGGAGCAAAAGTGCAGCCTCAGTGTGAAAAACATAGAATGTCTTTGATTTCTACATTTGGATTTATACAAATATTGAGGAATGCAGATGAGAGAAATACAGTAGTGTAGAGTAGGGCTTGGCGATATAGCTGAAAATACTATCATGATACAATTTTTCATTTCAGTCTATATGGATAACTTTTGATCATTTTTAATAACCTATTTTTAATAAAGACCGGTAGAAAAAAGGTTGAATTTAACCACTTTATTTTAAATGTAACCACCTTACTTTGAATTTACGATACTCACGAGCTAGTCTCGCATAGCCAGACCTCTCTCATCTCCACACCTCATCCACAATTTTCTTATTGCTATTAATCAAGTGTCAGAACATACTGCTATCGTTTTATCGCCCAGGCCTAGCGTAGAGTATATTGGGCTTGCCCCAATATTCTTTGTCACCACCTCGCCCACTGTCGTTTTGCTTTGTGTTTTTTATAGAAATAAAACCCATTTAGCGCCCACGTTCATCAAATTAAAAAAAAATAATTTGTAAAATACTAAGCGTGGTATCAATTCTTAGTCGGATGACGGATGCTACAATTAGAAACTGAAAATGTCTGCTCCTACAACAGCAGAGTAACAGGAGTCAGATTTCACTTATCACGTGACGAGCGTAAGGCGAGTTGACCGACAAGATGATGGCGGAGGATTTGGTGTCAAAGCGAAAAGCGAAAGCACCTGTGAGGACGCCTGGTTTCCTGCTCAGGGCAGTAGATGTCTCCCAACATGGCATGGGGACCAGGCGCAGGTGGCTCAACCGGCATGGGAACACTCTTGCAAGCAGACGCTTTCTTAATGATGTACGGGAGGTCCCCGAAAAGAGCCCCACTGGTAGGCAGGTGGCCGGCAGGCAGGGGGAGGAGCGGGCTTCAGCCGTTGGCAGAGCCTCCTTCTCGTCCTCAGACTCCAAGTCTGCCACTGGGAAGAGGGGAGAACCTGGAGGGGAGCCGGCAATGGAGGGAGCCGAGTCAGAGGACTCCAGGGCTTCTTCAACGGTGAAGCTCACACGTTTAGCCCAGCCGCCGCCATCATCATGGTCACCACAGTCAGGTGTGCACAGTAAGGCCCGGGGAGTGAGTGCCTGTCCAACATGGTCAGGACTGAGGCACGTCTCACAGCGACTGTCAGAGTTTTTTATTTATATCCAGGAGTTTATTAACTGGTGGGAAACTGTCCTTACTGTGGCATCCCTAGTGTAAATTAGCTATGTAGCTAACGCTGGCTCAACGGTTGTGTTGTGCATGGCCCCTGTAAATGCAAAAAAGACAATTGCAAGCAAGTTTGAGAGTCTTTCAGTGGATGTGAGGGTAAACTAGACCCCCATCATTTTGTTTAGGGACTGATTCAGGATGGAGTCTTTTAACAACTTTGTTGATGCCTCCAAAAGCTGACAGTGTGTGTATGTTTACAGCATGTATTATGGGAGGCTTTCAGGGGTGAATTGAATGCTGAACCACCTGCTGCTTGCAAATACCTACACTTCCTCTAAGGGATATGCTGGACTACTGTATACTCCTGTGTTGCATAGAGACATATGCCAACACACAGTCAACTCACTAACTGTGCTGTGTGTTGCTTGCCGTGGCCCACATCCAGCCATGCCACTCCTAATCCATTTCTCTGTTGCTCATTATTAGTGGCTTGTAAAGATTCTGTATCAGCTATGCTAAAAGAGCTTTTCACAGTATTACATGGGATTACTGTTGCTCCTCGCCACATATGTTGCTCACAAACCCTGATGTAATATTGCCACCCTGTTAGCATGGCGCTGACAAAATAACAAATGCACGACTCATTATCTGGGCCTTCCCTCTTTTTGTTTGTGAGTTAGATTGTGTCACATCCTATTTTATCCCAAAGTCATCCCTCTGACACTTTTCCATGTCTTTCCTTCCTTGCTGTGATGCAGCAGTAGTGTGTCCATGAATGGATGAAGAGAGGAGAGAGCTGCATGTTCATATGAGTATAAAATGTAAGGAGGATGGTCCACTCTGGGGTAATTTCCCCAGAGTTTAGGTTTAGAAAAAAATGGGGTTTTAATAGCCACATGGTCTCAAAATATCTCAGATATGTGTCTGTCCTAAACTGCTCACTCATAAACATATTTACCCAGTTTGGCAGCAGTCGCAGAATACTGCGTAATCAGGGGATGGATGCAGTTTGTAAATGGGTCTCTGAGTCCAAAAGATCTTTCACAACCTTAATGTTGTGCACATGACCTAACTGTGGGAAAAAATAAGAAGATGACGGGAGTTCATCAGTCAGCTGAGCCCATCTGCACAGTCAGAGGGGCTGGTTGTCACTTGTGGCTCCTAAATCGACCTCAACACCTACATGAATCTGGGTTTGATCTAACATGTATGAATGTCTTCCTGTGTCCCTCTTGTCGCGTTACAAAATACTGTGCCAACAACCGCAGTTGTTCTGTCACTGTCCATGGTACTCTACTGACCCGACAATAGCAGGAAAAGTTAGAGCCTGTCATAAAAAGGGGTCAGGTGCCCTCTTGTACTACCCCACTTGTAAGTGCAGGACAGCTGGAAACGCTCTATATCTCATAAATAATAAAGAAAGGCCTTTGGCCCTCTTAGGAGGGAGATCTGCTGTGAGCTCAATTAATCACTTGCACCCAAAATCAAATCAAATTAAGGCATGTAGTTGATAATTAACCCATAGGTTAGTGTTACGATTTCAAATGTGAGAAACTGGGATTGTACTCCAAGGTAGCAGGTATGATTCACAACTCTTGTAATTATCCATCCAATCAAAATAAAAATGGGAACCAATGGGTTGGGGAAGAGCAGTACTATTTCATTTGTTCACACTGCACTACATTCCCCTTTCTTCCCACACTTTCCTGTGTAGTGGTGTTTGTGTATTCCTGTGTCGACAACCCCTCCATCTAGTTCTCTGGGGTGTTTACCCCCTTTCACGGTAGCAGGGAAGCAGCTCCCGCCATCCCATCTCTGTTTACATTGCTCTTCTCCTCTATTTACTCTGTGCTCCAGCGCCCTGGCGCACCGCGCTCCAAACAGCTGTTCCATTATGGAGAGAGCAGGCGCTTCAACCGCACAGTGCTGCCACACAGCTCTCTCTGACAGCCCACCATGGTCGCTACTATGATGACTGCCTGGCTCCGCTGGCACGCCTGCCATTGTTGCCATAAAGATCAGTCTCCTTCAATGCCAGAGTGGCTTCTGGGCATAGAGTCAGCCAGGGCAACTGTCAGAGATTCTCTTCAAACCGCAAGACAAATTTGCCAAATTCAGCTTTTGATTAAGTGTCTCCGTATGCGATGCAGTTCTGTGGTGATTTAAACAAGCAGCAATCATATCCAGATGATCTGGAATAAACTGGAATAAACAGCTTTACAATGAAACAGGGCTTTTATAGTATGTCATTACAAAACATACTGCATTTTCATCATTTTGGCACATTTTCTGTAAGTACCCTATATATCCTGCTCCAACATGACATCATCCATAGGGGCCATTATCTCACAGAGCGTGATGATCCTTCCTACGAAACGTAGGAAAAGCTTTTCCTGGCTTGCTGTCAGGTAAAAGAAAGACTATTGTCTAACTGACTGCCTTGGGGTCACACTATGCCATGAATCTCCAGTGAATTATTATTATCCTTTGCATGTTCTTTTTCCTGCTGGGGTGCACAGCTGGTGCTGAGTCAGGAGACAGGAAACTGGGAGAAAGGCCACCAAGCATCCCCAGGATCCCAGTGGACCGCTGCAGGGCCCTGTGGCTACAGGGACAGGAGACACTCCATTTATCACAATACAATAGCTTCTGCTTCGGGCCAGTGGAATATGGGCCTGTCTCTGTCTACATGTCCCTTCACGTGAGTGCTCATATATGAACTGGCATCAGTGTGTGTGTCTTGTCTCTTCCTCTAAAGTTGTGTTTGTGTATGCATGAGTACAGGTGTTTCATATAGCATGACATTCCTCCATAAATTAAAAAATGACATCAGCAACACAGTTACACATTTTAAGAGTCAGGACAGTGGGACAATGCAATCTCATCCTTTGATCCGATGGTGCAGGCAATATATTGCTATAATAATCGCCTCAACAAACTTTACCCCTGCTTCCCTGCATCTATCATATTCCCTTTTTGCTGCTTGTATTTATATGGTGCAACAAAATTAGTTTGAGTTTACACTAACACGGATATTTGTGCAGAAAGGCTGATCTATTGAGCTCTCTTGTGAAAAAAAATAAGAGAAGAATCCCAATCCTGGGATGCAGGTGGTTGAAACAACTGATGCACTGTCGCGCATTCACTGCATACCTCTCAGGGTGATGGGGTGGCACATGCGTGCAGCAGTTAAAGCTGCCACACACACACACACACACACACACACACACACAGAGAACCTCTTTCTCCTATCTGGCCTAGCTCTGTAGTAGCCTCACCCACGATGAAAAGGGATATCAGCGTGTATAATGGCACAAGTGGTGAGTGAGCGTATTAAAGAGAGAGACATACAGAGAGAGAGACAGGGCATGAACTCATGCATGCATGCCTGTGTGTGTGTATAAAAGTGCCAGTCATAGCAGGATATAAAAGAATTCTGCCCAGCTGCCAGGCCCCCAGCACTGGTTGCCAGAGCCCTTAAACACATCCACGTCCTTCACTGGATGGCTCTGCTCTCCTCTCCTCCTCAAATGTATCTAGCACTTTAAAAATATACAATCTGCTTAGATACTAGGCAGTCATAAGCTCCATGACTGGCACTTGGACATCTTACCAACATGAGTTGAAGCCCCTGGGCAACTAAGCCAGGCTTTGATCAGACATTTTGGAGACATCTCTCATTTTCTTCAAACAAATCCATTGGGGCTGGTGTGCTAAATTCGAAACAAACTCAAAGCACTAAATGTACCTTGAGAAGCAGGAAACAGAGGCACAGCCATATACGGTCTGTTTAATAAAGAGGTGAGAGGCTGAGAAAAAATCTGCATGTGTGAGTGAGGAAGAGAAGAAGAGAAAATGTCAGAGAGAGGTGAGGACAAAAAAAAAGGTGGAAGAAATTCTGTCAGAGAGAGAGGGGAGGGAAGAGCGCAGCATGCATGGGCCGCGCTATGAGATCAACTGACAAACATCTCTTCAACCGTGGCAGAGGCAAATCAGCATCCATCCCCTGAATGGCCTGTGACAGTTGTTATATACAGAGACCCAATTTCACCTTATATCTTCTCGTGAATTTTAGCCCTGCCACCTGTCAGTGGGAGAGAAACAGAGAGTGAGTGAATGAAAGAAGGAGATACAAAAGTCGGGGCTCAGGGCCTGCTGCTGAACAGTAGGACAGAAAGTGAAAGAAAAAGAGAAAGAGAAAGATGTAGACAAGAAAGAAAATGAAACCTAAATGGACCAATTCAGCTGGCGGAGCCACACAGAGAATTCACCTGAGGGCAGTCTCATGCCCTGTTTGTGTCTCCATGGAGACGGACCTCCTGAGTGTGCGCTTCTGTACAGACTGACAGTAGAGTCCAGTAAGCTAGTCCTGCTATTGATTTCCACACAATTTCCCTGACCAGATCAGTGGGAAAAGCTACCCTGTGGTCATGGCCTCTGCTGTACACTGAACTGGTGTGTATTCTTTCTTTGCATGTTTTTCAGTTGATCACTGACTTACTATTTTAAGAGACATCTCACATGCGCAAGATGCATTACTTTACTCAGTTCTAATGTATACCTCCCATCACATCAGATAAAGTATTTTCTCAGCTGCTACCAGGAATTTGCCCAGGAAATCTCCAGCTTTGAATATATTAAGTTTTAAAGACGTCAACCAACTGGGCTAAAGGTCTGATAACATCTTATAGTCTGGTGCCTCAAGATATAAATACATCTACAGTACAGGGCATATCTGTTTTGTATCCTGCGTGGTTTCAAGCCCCGAGGCAAGGGTTTTCTGTCATCTCCCCCCTACTCAGCTGCACTTCCCTTGCTATCCTGACCATAGGAACCAGATCAGAGGCTCAAGATGGCCTTTATCTGGGGTCTTTTGGCCAGTGTCAGCTTACAGGCCCCACTCTGTACACATGGCACATTATGGAAGTTTTAATAGGTGATCAGAGCAGCTGTTGCCGGCACAGCGTTGATTTACTGTGGCTAAGAGAGGGCTTAATGACTATAGAGGCAGACAGCTCTTAACCCTTTGATGTGCGTTGGATAATGTAATAGGATCAGGTAGCCCCCTGGGAAACTTGCATGTACGCTCATGCACTAACATAAGCATACACAAGCACAACCGCTTTTGGAATACAATTACACTCTCTAAAAGCTCCTTAATAAGAGAGTGCCAACCTCTTACCGCTATACAGTAGAAAAACAACATATGGGTTAGACTTGTGCCACTAGTCATGGCTTGTGACACGCTTGTAAAAGTCCATGCATGAACATATAAACACACACACAAACACACACATCCATGCACAGTTGCTGACAGGTGGTGCATGCTCAAGGAAATACAAGCTTACCCAGCACAAACAGCCCCAGTAGGCTTAGCACTTCAGCAGAGAGCAATTGAAGTACTTATGCAGAAGCTAGCACTATTCAGACCATGCAACATCCATCTCAAGGGTCACAGGGCACAAATTCTGTTTGCACCTTGAAGACACCAATATCCTATTTTTTTACAGTGTGTACAACATCACAGCTAGGCAAACAATGCGGACTGGCCTGGCCAAAGAGTCATGAGATGGATTAAACATCTGATGACTTATAGCTTTGTCAAAACAAAAACAAAAACACGACTACTAGTTTACAGCCATGCTAGCGGCTCTGTGAGGCTGTACGTGGGCACAGCGGTGCTTTGAGCTCTGAGCAGCTGATGGAAATGTGATTTGTTTTGCAGGTATTTTGTCAAAAATCAAAGGTAAATCAGGGGATGACCAAAATTATTACAATTCATCCTGAGGGGGTCAAGAATGTGTGTACCAAATTTCATGACAATCCGTCCAGTTCTTGAGACATTTCACTCAAAACCACAAATGCCAACCTCTCGGCGCTACCATGAGCTTGCTTGTTCGCACACATACATGGAAGAGAAATACCACACAAACATTTGTACGCAGTAATCATTGCTGTAACAACTGAAACTCTCAGCCAACCTACTGTTTTGAACCCCAACATAAACCTCCAGCCTGGGCCCCATTACCCCATCTAGGAATGATAGCTAAATTGTCCGCTAGCTCTCCAAGGCCAGCCAGGATGTAATCAAAAACAGACGGAATAATCAACAAAAATGCTCTCCATTCCGGTAAAGATGTCTCCCAAAAGCACATGAATTACATTGAAGCAGGCACTGGGACTGTGAATGATGTTGGGCTACCAGCACCAGCCAAGTCACTGTCTCCCACTGCCAAGTGAGAGGATGCCAGGCACTTCCTGCTGTAAACAATCTACCCACAGACGGGGAAAGAGGGGAGGAAACCTCTGAATGAGAAACAACAGGAGACATAGAGAAGACCCAGTTGCTCAATGAAAATTTCTCCAGTGAACAAATGTGCTCAATTTGTCAGACAAGCTACCGTAGTCTGTTTGAGGGGTGTGTGTGTGTGTGTATGTGTGTGTGTGTGTGTGTGTGTGTGTGTGTGTTAGGACAAATGGCATCTCTCTGAGTAGATGAACACATAGCAAGTGCTCAGGGCTTATGGAGACAGACGTTGGATATACAGCTTGGCTGAGTTCACACTACATAATAAGGACTCCCTCTCTTTTCTTCATCACTTTCTCTCCTCCCACACATTGTCCCCTCCAGTCCAACTCCTAAACTGCTGTCTTCTAGCCAGTTTCATTAGCTACGAGCACCAATATTGACCTCACATGTCACCATGAGTAGCCATCTTTGACCCCCATTTGAAATTGTCTTGTCGTGACAAACAGGTGAATTTTTTGTTTTAATTTTCATACCAGTGATGATCCCTTAGGTTTTGGATAATTCCTCTTTTCTTACCCCCTGGCTAATCCAACTAACAGAGTTTGCTGAGACGCTAAACAAACATGCTCCTCTGACCCTCTTAAAGGAACCTGGGACTAACTGAAGCTTTGCGAATCAGCATGGGAGGGGTGTAGTGCATAGACTGTATCACCAGCTCACAGTATTTATGCACTTGTGTGTAAATCACTCTCTTTTACAGTCGTGTGGGAATGCAGTAAAAAGTGAGGGAGAAATGCAGTGCGACGTATGTCTGGCTCTTGCAGAATGGCAGGGCTTGAATATAAACCTCTGAGTGAGCAACATGTGGCGACGCTGAAACATATGTGTTTGCACATAAATTACCATGTATGCGTGCACAGGCACTCCTCCACAGGCATAAACAAAACACACACACACACACAAGGAGTAGTGAGTATTTGCTACGCATGCAAGCTCACATCCACCTAGACATTAGCTCACACACACACACACACACACGCAAACAAGCACATTTTTGCAGACAGACATATATACCTGTCATTGTAATTCACATGATCATTCTCTTTATATGAAAGAGACAGGGAATTGTCAGAATGGCAGAAGCTGAGGCCTCATATTAGCCCTGCTGTCAGAGCCGCTGAGCAAAGGATGACATTAACATGAGCGCTCCTGTCCCTTCAAGCTCACCCTGTCTGGATCGAAGCAAGAGCCCAGTCTGTGCACGGCTGTACGCAGTGTCCTCCAGTCTGCAGTTTAATCAATGAGAAACTGCTTTTATTGCTTACCTGTTTACAGGGTGCTTTCCCTGAGAGTTGAGGTATCTGTGTCAATAATGTATTGCACTGACAGCGATGTAACCTCCAATTAAGTTATACCACCTTCTCTCTCTGCATGACCAGTTCTCTGTCTTCACTCCTTGGAAAATGAGGAGGGGGGGTGTGGGGTGGGTGGGGAATGGTTTAACAAGTTTGGCTCACTCTAAAAACAAATGACAGCCTACAAAACAAATGTGGCATTACAACTGAGTATTAAAAGGCTTGACATTTACCAAGGCTCATTTATATGGCTGCCCATACTTAGCTCATTGGCAGCCCCCCATTACACTGGGTGGAGGAGGAGTGAGAAGGCCGAGGCTGGGCTGGGCTCGGGCCGGGCAAACACAGTGGGGTGAGCCGTTAACGGCCTGTGGGAGGATCGTCCTGTAGATGAATGAACACCTGGATTAATGGGGTCAGTGAGCACCAAGCTGCTGAGGAAGGAGATTCCCAGCCAAGGCAGCCATTTTACATTTTACTTTTACTGCATGTCTCATGGACCGTTTTCCTCTGCTGGTTTTAGAGGGGGCAGCAGGAGGGTCCCACGGGGGCACAAGAGAGCAAAGAAAGGACATTTTTGAACCTGTGAAGTGTATGTAGGACATGAGTAGTGGGGCTGCTAGTTATACAGTTGTGATTTTATGAACCCTCAGCCATTTCAAGGACACGACCCCATAAGAAAAACTGCAATAGGTTTATGCTGACGTATATTCATTTCTACAATATTTACACAAAGGCATATTATAGAAAAAGTATTGAATTTGTCAGCAAGTGAGCTCACCTGAATGAGTGAATGCACCTCTCTGATGATATTTCACTGTGAATAGCTGTACTATCTTCACGTCCAAAGTAGATTTTTCGGTGGTAACCAAAGTGTCATTTTTCTGATTACTTAAAACATTTGCACCATAGCCCTTTGGGAGTTAGTTGGACTCAATTTGCGACTAGACAACCTAGACTCCTCTCTGAAGGTGCTTTAAAATGCAAGCTAAACAGGGAAGGTGCTGGCCCTTTAAATGAAGCTCTGAGTGCTTGGCAGGCTAATAGATGCAGTCTAAAGGTGCGAGTGGATGGCAACCTGAAAAATGGTCTTATCTGAAAAGGTCCAGGACAGTTATAAATGAAATAATCGCGCTTGGCACATTAATCCATGTTCATGCCCTAGGGGGAGACCTCAGCTCACCATTTGATCTGTGTGTGAGTGCATGTATACAGTATGCATACCTGTGTGCACATGCATGTCTGTGTATGTATGTGTATTTGCAAGTAACCAACACCTTTCAAATATTTTTTTTTTCTTTTCCCCCTCCTTCAATCACTTTCTTTTAGCTAACAGCAAAGGTTTTATTATTCTTTCTGACTTGCTTTTAACCCAGAACTCCAGTAGGGGAAATGGCACAGGCAAAGAGAGGGAGGAGTGACAAATAGCACAAAAAGAGAGAGAACGATACAAAGACAGGAAGATAACCAACAAAGACAGAGGGGGAGAGAAATTATAGACATTCAAGTCACAATATACAATTTGGCATGGCCACTGGACCACCGCAGTTTAAATGACATGCAGCTATTGCTCATAAGGTTCCAGGAGTGCCAGGCAACCTAGACCTGCAAGGGAATGGGGGTATCTGAAGGACAGGAGAAAGACTGTCCATCATCAGAGACTCATGACATATCAGTAACAGAACATCCTCACAACAGTTTCTTGGTTCTGTACTGTTTTGTGTTTGCAAGAAGAAGCAGGAATGGACAGCTGATTAAAAGATCCCATTTTGTATTTTTCTTATGATTCACATTACACTAAATGTGTTTTACAGCCACAACTCATTGTTGTTTGCTCATATTTTATCTCAAGTATATGAGACATCTGAAGAGTAATTTGTAAAAAGTTATAATACTATTAATTATTTATTTGCCCATGGTCTAACAGTCTATTTGTCATAATAAACTACCTTCTCAGGTGACTTTAGACGGATACATAAATACATGGATTGGTTGACTCTGAGTCTTTGTCCTTTCCAGGAAAAGAAAGGGGAGACGTGAGGAGGTTCTCTCCTATATACCCTCAGAAATCAATTTGCTTCACTGTGTCATGAATTAATTCAGCTTAATTTTGCTTTGTGTTCAACCAGCCAAGCAACTATTTTCTATTAGGAAGACTGAGAAAACGAGTGACATCCTTCTCATGAAATGTTTCTCATTTCACAGCATAACCCAGCGAACACAGAAATCCAAATGTGTGAGAGAAAACAAACTAGTTACAATTTATAGTCAACACTGCCATCTATTGGACATGAATGAGTTGTACCAATCACAGAAGCACTGGTGTGCAGAATTGCAAAGTTAATTGAAAGCTGGGCCGTGTCCCAGAATAGATAATTGGGTGATATATTTGGCATCCAAAAACAGATATCATTCATATGGGGACTTATAATGTGCCCGTTATCATGAATCACAGTATTGATTGTGATCTCACTAGTGAATTTTTCAATCTTCTTTGGTAAACACAATTCTCATGATTGGCAAATAAAGGGGTAGTCTGTGGGAGTGCAATACTAATTCGACAAAGATAGGGGGCTTGTAAGAGACAGGTTTAAAAAAGAATAGTCAAAATCAATGCAGCAGATGCTGAGATATCCTGACTATCCCATTATGGGTCAAGCTTCACAAACACTGGATCCTAAACCTCCATTATGCAACTCAATAGTGTCCTTTGTTACACTCTCCCTGCCTGGAAAACAGTCATATATTTCCAATGCCAAGCAATTTCTGTTAAAACAATTTGTAGTCTCCAAGCCCAAACCAAGACTACTCAAGTGATGTGACTAGTAGTTTTCCAAGACTTGACAAAGCTCCTGTAGAGCCACAGCCTACATTATACAACTGCTTCACAGATTGTGAAATATTCCAAGTGTATGACGAGTTAAAGTGTCTTTAAGAAAGTCTGCTATTACATTTCCTCTGATACATCTAGTAGCTCAGTTAGTATTTGCAAAACTCTTAATAAGCATGGACTGCCATGTCATAGGTTTATAGGTTTAGTTACACAATACTATTTGACACAATGAACAATGCCTCAATGCTCACTATCTCACTATGGGTACATTGTGTATAGAGATAAACGGATGGATATATGATCCTCATGACTAGAATACCACGAAATGTATTTCTGCAACTGAAATACAAAAAGAATCCTCTTAGACAATATTGTATTCCAAGTATAGTAGTAATTTAGACCTCTATTCATGGTAACACTTCATCTACCTGTAATAGTAAACCACAACTGTGTACTGGTACAAGGCAATGCTGCCACCCAGTGAGCACAGCATGGAAACACATGAATATGTATACTGTATATGTGGTTGGGGTTAATGTGAAGGTGTGACGTTTTTTTCTTTGGCTGTTTAATCGCACAATTCCAGGCAAGTAAGAGAAGACCAACCAATGCTTCGTCAAGTTTGAAGAATGAGATTCTGATTACAGACAATTGAGAGGTTATTCTTGGTGTACATTACCGTTTGATGATTTTTTTTTCAGGTTGTTAGAGATAATACTTTTCTGATGACCTCAAAGAAAATACTTGAAATAATGACTTTTGAAGTGGACAGAGTTGTTTCAAATGAAAATGGAGAGTCAACAGAATTTCACCTAAAGAGCTGAAAAATAGTCCTATTAGACAGATTAGAAGTGCAGTATGAGCCCCCTTTATGTATTGCCACTTTCACCAACAGTGCCCACACAGCTCGCTGGAAGGAAATATAAGCTAATGCAACACACCGTGGATTGAATGTATGTCAAATTCATGAAGGCGACAGTGACGATGTGGTCTCCATTTACATTGTATGACTTTGTAAGAACTCAGATTGTTCCGTATGTTTAAGTAAGCTTTATCAACTTTGCTATCAAGTGTATATAGCAATTGGGAGTGTAACTATAAAGTATATGTTTGTGATATGCTTAACAACTTCTGTGTCACAGTAGCAATACCCAGCAATTACTGAGATCCCAGGCCACATGTCACAATCTTTCACACCTTTTTGAAATCTGAATTGAGGTTCTGCTGCATACCACAATTTCTGTAACTTTTTGAAACTGACAATCCAAAAAATCACGGCCACATCACACAGCCATTGGACAGGTGTGCAGAGGCAAGAGAGTAGGCAGGATTTTACATTCTCTCCCAAGCTCTCTTTTTTGATTCTCCACACAATTACTTCTGTCACTTTTCGCATGTACAAACGGATGCAACACTATGAATGTCATCCCAAATTAGTGTGCTTATCCCCATATTTGAACGATGATCGCGTCTTGCCCCTCTCTATGACAGCAGGCTTTTCACCCAACCTTTGAGTGTGGCCTTTTGGAACAGCTAAAAGCACTTTTGCCGTCAGACCTGGTCGGACAACACGACAAAAGAATGACTTCGTTTTGGAGCATAACTCGACCTGTATCCTTCTTTTGGGTCCCCAAGTTAGCCTCCACAGGGAGGGGTCTGAGAGGCATCCTGAAAAGGGTCAGGTTTTGCTCGAAAAAGAAGAAAAATAGTGAAAAAGTGAAAACTGTAACAGAGAGGGGGGAGGGCGCAATTTTGTTAAAATAACAGCGCACATTTCCGAAGCTATCCGACCATCCAACAAGCAGTTCTGATGAAGCATACTGGGATCTTAAAATACCTAGCCTGGCTTTCAACAAAGAGCAGAGGTTCTACTCAAATCTGAGCTCCTAACCCTGTATGACCATGATTTAAACACTGAGAATCTAACCCCAATAAAAGGAATACTGTCCTTCAGCTATTATACACACATTAACAAACTACATATGTTTGTGCTCCACAAACTGCTTCGTTTTAGCTTTGGGCTACAACCAACCTTTGTCCTTAGATTAACGTTAGCGCGTTAACCCCCTATGGTGGTCTGGGATCACTATGTTAATCACTCGTAACTGTCAAGGCTAATAGATGAGAGCGTTGCCTTTAAAGATTATCAAGTAGAATTAATACCCTAAGGATTTCGCTTTGTGCTATAGTTTGAATAACACACTTTTGTGGTTTTGGTATTAACAATATATTCTCCTTGGCATTACCCTCAACATCCCCAGGAACCTTAGTGAAAGAGGGTGATAATGCTCTTACAAAGGTTGATCTTGGCGTGCACTGTGACAAAGGTCATGGGGCATGGAGTCGCGTCCTTGGTTATCAATTAACTGACGGAATAACAGAGGTGGGACTGGAAGTAATAGAAAGAATAAGGTTAAGAATCAACAGAGGTGAAAGTGGAGATGGGTAAGAGGCAAATGAGCCATGCTTGTACATTCAAATATGTTATTCAAATTTCTCTTTGCTAAGCTTACAGACGTCACAGGTTTAAATATCTCTGAAGTAAACAAACATAATGTTCGATATAGCTCCTCTGGGGCTGCATGTGGCAAACTGGGGTAATAACTTTAAGAAAGAAGCCTTTGTACTGCTTTGGGAGTTAAGACTATGCATCTAAATCAGTCAGCCATGCACTGGTTCAATGCAATGTGAAAGAGGCTCTTTGTGAATACAATTTTAATCTTTACATCAAGTCTTTAACAAGCAGAATGCTTATTGGTGGATAGAAAAGGTTATTCAAAATATGCTTATATTTACACAAACTCGCCCATAAAAAACCCAATTAATCGTAGACGAAATCTGTTTGAAAAGGGACTCAAAAGAGAAGGAGAAGCAGTGGGAAGCAACCAAAGGCACCTTTACTTTCTGGACATTTTCCAATTAGGCTGTGGCTCGCCAGCAGATCAAAGCTAGGATAATCCTCTGGCTGGATGGAGTGGCTACTAGTATATGGACCTAAATATGAGAGTAACAACCAATAGGGAGTCAGGTTAACAAATTATTGTGTCAGTGTGAGTTACAGGGAAGGAAGACAAGGGTGGAGGAGAAAAGAAAGAGATGAGAGTAAGGGGGACGATATGGAAGAGATAGAGAATGAATCTGTGCTGAGTGTGTACCGGAGAAGGAGAGGGAGGAGGGGAGGTTTGTGATTGGTGCACTGGTATGTGACGTCAGCGGCTTGTTGGATTGAGGAGCTGTGTCCTACTGATTTTAATCCTAACTCATTAAGGAACAGAGAGCAAGTGCCTGTGCAAGCCCTCTGGGGAGAGAGAGAAAGTGACAGGAGAAGGAAGGAACACTAAACAAACTATCAAGGGAGAGCAGTGGAACTGATTTACGGCTTGAGAGACAGAAGAAGGGAGAAATCAAGCATTTTATTTTTGCTTTTCACTCTCATGCCTGCTTTCCCTAATCACCCTTTCCCTTGCTTGTCCTGAACATCTTTACTTGCAATCGTTACGTGTGGCCTGTTCAAGCATGCCCACAAACGGAATTAGCAAGGCCCTGAAGCTGCAGTTTGGCCTCATCAACTATGAGAATCGCTACCTCACGGCTGAGGCCTTCGGCTTCAAGGTGAACGCCTCGGGCATCAGCATGAAAAAGAAACAGATCTGGACCTTAGAGCAGGACGAGCAAGATGGCCAAGTAGTGTTCCTACGCAGCCACCTGGGACGCTATCTGGCCTCTGACAAAGATGGGAAGATAATATGTGGGGCAGAGAAGCCGGACCCTGAATGCCGTTTCCTTATTGTGCCCCAATCTGATGGTCGCTGGGCACTGCAATCAGAGCCTTACCTGCGTTACTTTGGAGGCTCGGCTGACTACCTGTCCTGCTTTGCCCAAGCCATTGGGGAACAAGAGCTGTGGGCCGTCCATTTGGCTTTACACCCACAGGCCAGCTTGCTTAGTGTGGCACGCAAGCGCTATGCCCATCTGTCTGCTTCAGATGGAGAGATCTCAGTGGACAGCAACATTCCCTGGGGAGTGGACTCCCTGGTCACCTTGGTATACCTGGACGGCAAGTACAGCCTGAAGACCTGTGACAGCCGTTTCCTCAGCAATGATGGCAAACTGGTGAAGGAGAACACCAATGCTACTAGCTTCACACTGGAGTTGAAATCTGGCAAGCTGGCCTTTAAGGACTGTGATGGGAAATATCTGACCCCAGTGGGTCCCACAGGAACACTGCGATCTGGTCGGTGCTCCAAGCCTGGAAAAGATGAGCTGTTCGATCTTGAAGAGAGTCATCCACAAGTAGTCTTTCAAGCCGCCAATAAAAGATTTGTCTCAGTCAAGCAAGGTAATCAGCCTGTGATGCCGACTTTTCATGTAATCACACCTCTTTATCTAATGATAACAAGGGAAAGTTTGATATTTACAAATCGTAATAGTTTCATAGTGAAAATGGATTGGAGTTGTGCATTTGCAGTACGATATTCACAATCCAGTAGTAAGCATCGAGGAGCCTTAAAGTGGAAATGACTTTCATTGTTGAAAGTAATTGAGGCTACTGAATGAGATTTGATTGTTTGCAAATACATTTCAAAATGAGGCGAGGTAAAAGTGTCTTCATGGTAACAAATGGGCATGAAAACAAAAACAAAATGGCAAACATGAAAGCTAAATATAGATAGAACTACTTTCAGAGGCTCCACGAGTTCACTCTTAGGGAGAGAAGAACGTAACATCATGGTTAATGCATCACTTTTGACAAAATTAAAGACACAGCAATTTCCTTTACTATGATTTCGCAATCACTGTGCAGCTGCTGTAAATCCTTGTACACTTTTCCACAGTGTTAGCATGCGAGACTAGGCGAGACCATTTTCAGATCCTTCAGAGAGCAGCTTTCTTAAATGACTCTTATCCTCTTGGTCAGATAAATATTGTTGTAAATGTTTCTTGCTATCCTTGTTACAGTTTACTTTCACAGTCTGTGGTTAAATGCAATAGTCAACTTTCAGGTATTGTTAATTTCAGATCAGTGGTCCTCAGATTTAGTTCTACATTCTGTTTCCCTGAATTTTCAGGTCAAAGAGTTTTGCAAAGCTATTAGAAAACTACATTAGCAGGTTTAGGTATTGAGGTTAGCTACGAGTCTAGCCTTAGTCTATAAAACAGCTAAACAACATAGCACAGTAGAGTACATGGTGTGTCTTACAGTGCAGTAAGAATACAGTACATTCCTGGGTGCAGCAGTCCAGCTGTTTGATTAAAATATCACACTCTGTATAGTAATCAGGGATTCAAATGAACTTGAGACAATTGAAACTTTGCAGTTACATGGCAGTATCCAAATTTACCAGATAATGAGAGAAAGCCAGCCTTTCCTGTCAACATGCTGGATCCAGAATGGTTGACAACCATACTGTGGAGGTAATTGTGGTAATGGGCTTTGTCATTTCCACTGTGCGTCTATTGAAGATTAAGCAGCGTGCAAATGACTGGCGGGGCAGGTCTGCGCCCCATGGGTGTCAATTACCATCAATGGACTTAAAGCCTTGCAGCTACTTGCTCTTTACCGTCATCCATCGAGTGAAATTCTCCAAATTATGTGGATCTATAGTTGGCCAGTGTGGCAATGAGGTGGCAGCAAAAAAGAGCTACAGCCAGGCCTTAACAGACAGATCAGTTACAAGGTCTCTTGTCAGCCTGCATGGTGTGCTCTGCTTTGTCCTGTATAATTGTTCAAGAGGGATAGGGGAGCAAATTGTGTTCTGTTGCATTTAAAATTAAATTAAAACAACTAACAGTTCTTAGGAGAGGAGATCTTTACTGGTGTAGTTGTAAATTAGCTGTACAATGCACATGCACTACTATAGCATATCTGAGGAATGAGGTTCTCAAACTATCTTTAGACTGCAGTTATAATTGTGCTTATGCATGAATAAAATTCTGCATTAAAAAAGGTCACTATCAGGGCAATATTTCAACAACCTGGCACTCCATCCCCTTAATATAGGGCAAAGAATTTAATTTCTAACTGTAGAGTTTGGCCTTGTGGCAGTTCCACGTTTTTTAAGGAACAAGGCACCGAAAGCTGCTTAGTGGGCCCTGCAGTGCAGATTTGCATTTCACCACTCAGGGAATTACAGCAAGCGAATGAACAGGAAGGGTGGAGGGGTGACTGAGGGGGATTAGGGTTGTAACAGGCTTAAGAGAAAGGTTGAAGGATATTTCTGTGGCATCTAATTTGAACTACAGCAGACACAGTTCAGTTATATGTGTCCGTGTATTCTTCACCACCTGACACACCCCACCAGACAGAGTTAATACATGTGGATTAAGTACATAACACTAGATTGGCTGAAAGTGAGGCATTCGGGTTTAGAGAACAGGGCACTAACTGACTAACCGGAAAGATGGGCACAATTTAAGAAAGTTTTGGATGTTATTCTGTGTTGCGTTTAGCTTTACTTAGACTAATCCTTAGTATGCAAAACATCGCATGAGATGATCACATCAAATTTGCTTAAGAGCAAAGGATCACAAAGCGAGGCAAGGGAACATCCACAGCTTGCAGATCACAACAAAGCAGGTTTATTGTTTTAAGTGATCCTCTGCCCAAAATATTTTCTTTTTGGGCACTCCCCTATAAACTACAACAGTGAAATAGATTCCAATGATGACATGATTTCATGGTGGGATAGCATGATGTAATAAATATGATTAAATGCCATAAATCCAACGTGTCATCAAGTATGTTAGCATTTGCTTTTGCCTTGGACATGCCCGTGCATTAGTAGAGAAGATCACAAATTAGAGGCTCATCTGCGCAGCAGGAGGCCTGAAGCAACACCATGCCAAAGCACCTTCAGGTGGTGACATCCACTATAGTGGGTAACAATTTTAACACTTAAGTTGCTAGAACCCAGGTCTAGTGCTGGCAAAATCAACAACCAAAATAATTCAGGTAATACTGAAATTACTCAGGACTTAATGTGAATATATGATCATCAGGACATTTTATTAATCTGCCAAATGAAATGCTGTGTGACCTAAAAACACCTGCGTGAGTCATTGTAGGTAGCACGCTGTATTATGTGGTGCAACAACAGAGAGGGCATGGATGTAATTAAATGTTGGATACTGTATTACGCACACAAAAGTGTCTTTGGCAATGCCTGAGAGAGTAAATGACATTCAAGAGGAAGCAAATGACATTCAAGAGGATGCAACATTGTGACCCATAATTTATTTCAAACAAAGGCACAATCATCAAGGCTGTCTTTTCTTCCCTTATTACCAGGAGTGAGTATTTCAGCCAATCAGGATGTGGAGACAGACATGGAGACCTTCCAGATGGAGATTGATAAGGAGAGCAAAAAGTCTATGTTCAGGACCAATGGCGGATCCTACTGGACTTTAGTGACTCACGGAGAGATCCAGTCCACTGCCACAGAAGTGTAAGTAGCACTAAGGGCTTTAAAAGAGGAGCTTTCTTAGATGTTTTCACATACCTCTTACCTGAACCTCTCCATCTGCCCATCCATGCCTTCCTTTTCCCAGAGAGGTCAACACAATGTTTGACATTGAGTGGCGAGGACAGAGGGTAGCACTCAAAGCAAGTAATGGAAAGTATGTGTGTACAAAGAAGAATGGGCAGCTCTCAGCAGTCAGCGATGCAGTCGGTAAGTGCTTTCAGGCGAGCCACTTGAGATTCAGTGCTGTGTTTGTTTGAAAATGCTGCCACAGGTACAGCTTTGTTGACCCGTGCACAACAGATGAACATCATTTATCCTTCATTGCAGGTGATGATGAATTATTCCTGATGAAACTCATCAACCGCCCTATGCTGATCCTTAGTGGAGAGAACGGCTTTGTGTGTCACCACAAGAACTCCAACACTCTGGACGCAAATCGATCCGTCTATGACATTTTCTCATTGATCTTCAATGATGGCGCCTACAATGTTAAAAGTGAGTGTTTTCATGTGTGCACAACATACTAAATTCCTATATCTGTATCCTGTTTTAACTTGGCATCTACTAAAATATGGCACAAATGGCTAACTACACTGACATCTGCAGGTGTGAACGGAAAGTTTTGGTACGTCTCTAGCAGTGGCCTAGTGTGCTCAGATGGAGAGAAGCCAGAGGACTTTTTCCTTGAGTTCCTGGAACATGGACGCATCGCCATCAAGGGCTCTAATGGCAAGTACCTTCGTGGAGACCAGGGAGGTACGCTTATGGGTGATGGTACAACCGTTGATGCACCTTCTCTGTGGGAGTACTGATCCCCTTCAATCAGGGTCCTCAAAGAGGGAGCAAGGACCGGCTTCTATCAGCTCAAATGAAGCGGACTGACCGGGTAACATTTTCCCTCCGGTTTTTATACTAGCTGCTAGGTGCCCGATACCATGTTTTGTTTTGGGGTTTTTTTTAATTGGGAAGAAGTGAACACTTTAGGAAGATATGTGTGTTTTTTTTCTTGTAAATGTTAATGTTTTGTCTTTCAAATGACAATGCCAACACCAAACAACACATGTGAACAGTGTGAAAATGTGTACTTTCACAAATAAGGAATAAGACAGTGACTGTCCCAATTCTTTCAGATACACTTTGTTCAATATAGGCACAGTGACAACCAAATATCTTTGAGGGCAGCCACACTGATCAGTCACTGAACAAAGAGAAAGAGTGTTGCTGCCTTTGACACATTTTATGTTTAGCCTATTCAGAAAGCATGGCCATGAAGGGCAACAAAAGGAAACTGAAATTCAGTGAAAAACAGACAATGACGGATCAGTGTGGCTGCATCCTTAGGTTCATTTAAAAAAAAAAAAAAAAAAAACAGGGATACTCATTTATAGACACAAAATTAACTTCATTTGGTGAAGGTGACTATGTTTGCTTACAGCTTTTAAATGATTTCAATACTTTGACATGTTCTGTAAGAACAGTCATTACTACACTACTCTAAGCACCAAGCTAATGCACCATTGTCTTCAAAGACAGCAATGGCTGGTGCCAATGGTGTTTTCATTTATCCTAATGGACCATTTACAGCTTCCATAAAAGCACTATATGAAGCAAATTAAGTGGACTGGAGCAAATAGACTGTACATCTGCAATGCTGCGCAATGTATATCCAAAGAGGACTTAATTCAGCATCACTGCAAACACTGAAATACATTTTGTGATATAGATGTGTAACACATATAGAAATACAGAGATCAGACACGTTTGGGAACAAAGAACATCAGTAGAACCGTCATATATCCATATCAGGGACAAGCAAGAAACCAAAGGGGGAGCACATTTAAAGCATTTGATGGACTATACATAACTTTTAATGAACCAGGTGTGAACTCAGAAAGTGCTTCTCTGCTGTTCTGCCTAGGGGCCTTATACCATACTGCACTCTGTATCCCTTTATACGTTGTTCTCATGTTCAGAGTTGGGTGGTATGATTAGAACAAAATAATGGATTAAGATAACAGATATTTCTGAAAAAAATGCAAAGATTACTTATTGGAATATTCATATGCGGAACAAGAAAACTCATGTGACACCCAAACAAAAATCATGCAAAAATCTTATAATAATGCCTGTTTCTATCTGTTTACACACAGTCAGATGAGAGGATGCAATGCATTTAATTTGTGATATGAGTGCTATGTGCACTGCCTAAACCCAGCCCCAACGTGTCAGCAAACCGCTCCTTCAGACAGCTTTGGAGTTGTTGGAAAACATGTTGTTTCACTTTTTACAGAGCTGGGCTATCTGCCTTCCCTCTGCTTCCAGTCTTTGTGCACAGCTAGGCCAAGAACGTCACACTGAAACTGACATGATTCTTCTCATCTAACTCTGGATATGAGAGCAAAACAACTGTATTTCACAAAATGCCAGAGTTTTCCTCTAAGTAACCTATCCAACACTGCTTTTTGTAAAATGTGAGCAGTAGCCTCTAGTATACCCTTAGCCAGCACCGCCCTTTTAAGGGAGAACTTTTTGTATTTTGATTCAGTCTCTCACATGACTTACTGAATTGATTACATACTCCTGACACCCATCAAAAGCTGTCCAGACTTTAATGGTGTGCAGCACAGAGGACAACCTTAACCTGTATACAATTTATCCTGTAGCAATAGTTTAAATGTAATGTCTAAACCACTGGTTTTGTGATGTGTGCAATTTGCAATTAATAGAGAAACATTTTAGAAAGCAAGGTCTAAAAGGCTTGGTCACCTATGTGTCCTGTATCAGCTCAATAGAGTGCCTCCAGCCATATTTTAGAATGTATTTAATATATATATATATATATATAGATGTTTGTTGTTTTACTATCTTTGTTTTCTGACATGATTTTTGAAAATGTTGATGAAAATAAAAACTTGACAATATCTTTGTTGACTACAATTGTATTGAGAGAAATGTGAGATTCAGTAAATCAGATGGTAGAGGGGGTTGGCCGATGATTGTAAGGTTAGTGGTTGAATTTCCAGCAATGTCAAGTGCCCTTCAGCAAGATACTGTACCCCAAATTGTCAGTTTGGATAAAAGTGTTAATTATGTAATGTCCAGAAGTCAGTATTATCCCACAAACATCTGATGTTTGTGACTAAGAATTGAAAGTATAGTGAATTGAGTTCATTATTTGGTATCAATGATGTTTTCATCTCAGTTACCTTCGATGGAGCAGAGATGACTCAATAGGCCACTTTTATAAAATATATAAGTGTGTTTCCATCCACCTGTTTTTATGCACATTTATATGCAAGTTTTTATGCTTGACTGATGTGTTATGTATCAATAAAAACAAAACTAAGTGCAGTGGAGACTGACTTAATCAGGAATTAATCATGACGTACATGAAGCATGTGATTGCTTGAAATATTGCGACAGACGAAACATTTGAATGGATACCTGACTCACAGCAGTATGACAGTAAGGCAGCATACGCAATACCATGACCCTGAAACTAAAGCAGCTAAATTCAGCCATCATAATCATATAATTATAATAAAATCATCATTATCAACAGTGCTTTTCCTACTGTGTGTGAAAAAGGTCTATTGTAGCTAGGGATCAAGAATATGACGGGAAGGAAAAAATATATAAACCTTTTCCCATGGAGCAAACTTGATGACTGAATGATGACTATATTCAATCTAGCTCCAGGGTCCAGGGATATAGTGCATGCTGGCTCACTGGGAGACATACATGAAACTGAGGTATCATTAAATAACACTAGTCTGAAGTGTAACTGCTATGACAAGTATCAATGTCTGTTGAAAAGAGCCGATGAGCCCAGTGAATGGTTAAAAAGTATATGGCCTATACTAAAATAATTAAAAAAATTATGGTAACAATTGTAACCAAAATGCTAAAATGTAATCTTGGCAGCTATTTCGCAGGTGAATTTTAATTTCCCAACCCGAACACAGTCCACTTCACTACACTGGGTGGCAGTGTGTACCTCTCTTAGTTCATTCTCTGATACAGTAATAGTCAGTGTCGAGTGCTGTGACAGCAGCATATCCTGCTGATATCTACACGAGCACCTATTCGCAATCCACCACACTGCAACTGACCTCCTGACACTTTAAACAACTAAAGTGTTACACGTGAACTGATATCAGCTGCCACTTGCAGAATACGGTACTTTCATGCCCTCAAGAAAACAAGACATGATTTCACAGTATGTACAGGAAGTCTTACAGGTTCCTAGCCGTCACCATCTCCAATGGTTTCATAGTTTTTCAAACTACTCACAACGAAGTATAGTATTTTTTTTCTAAGAATTTCAGTTGTCTCTTGAAAACACACACACTTTTCTCAAGCCCAACACATTTTACTTACTACTTATTTCACTTTGCCTCCCCTTGTTTAGTTCTATAATTACACTGGCAAAAGTTGTCTTTGAGAATCCCTGATCATTACGCACTACTCACTGAACTGGAGATGTTTAAACAGATGAACTCGCCTTTAACGTGACATAGTCTCTGCTTTTGGCGAAGCATTTTAACTGCCATAAGAATGAGCGCGCCAAAGATTTTAGCATTTGCAAACAAAGTCTAAAAGAGCTCTGAAACTAAATAAAATGTTTTCATTTCAAGTAACCACGTCACCAGCCTTTCTACCCCTTCTGTCTGCCGGTGTTTGAACTGGAAAGCTATAGCGCTCTGGTGTGAATGGATGGCTAGAGGTCAATATTTATTACTGGCACTGTTTTCTTCATCTGTACTCCAGCACTGGAGCCAGTGTTGTTCTGGATAAACGCTACTAAGATGAAGTTATTTTTGCTAGTTAGTCAGATGGATTTTTTGATTGGATCCGCCAGGGAGGTTATCTCAAAAGTACAAACATTAGACAGAAATCCAATTCTGATTTGTTTTCGATTAAGTGCTTGTTTTAAACAGATGGGCAAGACATTCTCAAGCTTTTATGCAAATCAAGTTCACATTTCAGTAAAACACACACAACAACCAAATACACACATGACACGGAATGGCTGAGTGTGTAATCAGGCATCAGTGTAGATGCACTGTGGAAGTGGACAGTTTTTTTTGCTTTTTATGGCTTTCCATAAGACATCTTCTCAGAGGGAAAGGGGAAGAGTCAAAGACTAGCAACCAAAATTCGGGCCCTAAAACGAGGAAAGCCAGCAGTCTTGATGGAATACGGTAAAACACAAAATGCACAAATTCAGCAACACAGTGTACTGAGTACTCCACCAGTTTAGCATTGCATTCCTATAACATTGTTGGACTGACGATGGGCAGTTAAAAAAGAAAAACTATACTAGATTTTTTTCATTTTCAAATTTGTAGCCTCAGATTGCACACAGCTCCCTCTGGAGCCACAAAGGCTTTATACATCTTTTTTCACATGAGCAGGAGTACTCGCCAAGACCTGTAAATAGACTTTGATGTGTCAAATTGGTGGAGCTCCCCTTGAATTTTAAGTGTTGGGCGTGTCCCTGATACAGAGCAAAGGCGTTACCAGCGGTGGAAAGTGAAAACATTTACTAAAATAAGTATAAATTTCGATTCATTTTGAATTAACAAATAAATGATGCTGTGTTATTACAGTTAAAAATAAGGTCAGAGTTTATTGATCCCTGCAGGGAAACTCACAAGCTACCCAGGAGTATGTTAAGTAATTACAATTATCCCAACCTTTACCAGCTGCAACATTAAAGTGATGTACACATTAATGCATCAATAATCATAATCCAATAATATAATATGTACCATTTTTAAATGGCTACTCTGCATAATGAGTACTTTTACTTTTAGTACTTATATTTTGATGCTAATACTTTTGTACCTTTTTTTGACTTCACTAAAATTTTGAATGCAGGATTTACTTACTACTTACTACTTATTCAATAGTATAGAATAGTATTTCTGTACTGTGGTGTCACTACTTTTACTTAAGTAAAAGATCTGAGTACTTCCTCCACCATTGGGGATTACCACACCAATCCTTAAATCTGGAAATAAATTTGACAACTATAGCGGCATACAGGATGTGTAAGTAGCACCCAGGTAAGTTATTCTGTATCAGGTAACACCCGACTGCAAAACATCCTCTTCAACATCCTGCCATTAGCAAAAGTCAGATTGGTTTGACACCAAATTATCGAACAGCAAAGAACACCTTCCCCCTGTACACCCTTCAGATAACCTGTGTTCTGTTCCCCATCTGTTAGATACTCATTAAATGACTTCTGTTTGCTGATTTTCTAATGTGGCTGCCGCAATCTAAAGAAGCATCACAACAACAGCTGCATTTTTACAGACAGTCTGCCAGAACTGGACCGTGGCAGTGAGTCTGGAGAGGAATGAGATTGTGGTTTTCCAGAAATGTCATTAAAATCCAAAAAGGGCTCCACTGAGATTGAACAAATGCATAGTAGAACTAGACATTATAAGGAACACAAATTACATCTTTGGGCCATTTCATTTTGAAAGCTTTCAGAAACAAAGAAAGACTTTTCTATGCCATAAAACATCTTAACACCTACATATACCAACCTGAATGTGGCTACAGATATTCAAATTCATAACTGAACCAATTTTACTATATCATAGTGATATGTGGGGACACCCTGGCAAAACGAGGCTATTTAAAATGGGATTAATACCCAACTGAAGCCTGGCAAACTGAAATTGGTAAAAGTAAGAATATACTCCACAGAAGACACAAGACAAGACACAATCAGTACCACTGAAATAGACCAATTTCTACTTTTAATTAGGATCCAAAGAAGAGCAATAAAACCTTCACAGCTTCCACCATTACAAAGCTACACACATAAGAAAATGGAGACAAGTCCTTTCAGTCGGCTGGTCACGAAGCTCTGCTCACCGACAGTGCACGGCCTCAGCACAGACCTCACGCAAACTAGACCGACCAAATTACAGCCAAAGAGAAGGAAAAGCACATCAAACATTGGACATCTCATACAAACCTTAAAATAAAGTTAGCACTGACCAGCGAATACTGAGGCAGATTATTTTAGCACTTTGAGCAACAGAGAAAGACATGAATGACCACAATCTGGCCATTGAGACTGGTGGACACAGACAAACCTGGCAACCCTGAGTGACGCATTGGTTTTCCATGCAAAGTGAGGAAACTGAACAGGAGAGAGAGCTGGTTCTGTTGTCTACTTCGAAACACTCTGTTGGTACATCACGTTGCTCTCACATCTTCACACTGTCTACCACAGTTTGGATATAATATGGCTCGGTAGATTTCTCCTGCATTCTTCAAATGAATCTGCAAAAACAGAGCACCAATGCATCACTGATCCAAGGTTAGCTGTGGGAAAAAGCCACCGTTGTAGCACAACATGCCAACAATACCAGCAAGACAAACCTCAAACACATGTCCAGTTCAACCAGACAGTGTATGTGCATCTGTAATAAAAATGACACCTATGTGCAGATGGATTGTAGAGGGATTTTGCAAAAAAGCAAGATGTCAAAAAGTTCAAACTACCTGTTGTGACAGAGCACAGGTGCGCCGCTAACTGACTTGTGTGTTACCTTTAAGCAAAAGCCACAGACGCTGCAATTCTTGTTAATCTTGCCAACAATAACCATACGCCAGCAGTAGTGTTGTACTGCTTAAAGCAAGCATGAAGCATTTCAGCTATAATATTCCATCCTAAAATTGTTGTTCATTGAAAACAAGGCAACGCTTTATACATTAAGGCTTTTAACAATAGCTTCTAAAGAAAATGTAGCTGATGAGGTTTTAAGCACATTTCTGAAGCCTGCAAAATAAGATGGAAACCTGCGTGTGTTTGCATCAACTAATGTTCTAGGTGAAAAAACTCAAGAGCACTTCAAAAGATTAAATGATTAACTGAGCCACAACAACTCTGACACATCGTGGCATTTCATTGCTGCTTTCCACCAAAGACGGCATTTGAGTTATTGTAATAGAAGAATTTGCAAATGAACACCGGTTTACAAGGGCAGGGAAGATACAAGCCAACACATTTTCAATTCTGTTTATTTGTTTGGAAATAAAATTGCTACGTTTGTGAAGCTGTTTGATTATTCCTCATTAAATAGAAAAAAAATCCATCCTATAGCAGAACTGACAACATTACTGATTAAAGAAAGCCCACTCAATAATCCTGATTGATGCTCCCAAAGACAGAATCTGTGCATCACAGAGGGATGGAGGGATAGATAGATGGATGAATATGATTAGTTGACACTGCTTGTCTCTCAGACATCTATGCATTCTGAACCGAACTGAGAAATTATATTAATTCTGTTTCAATGCACGGTTTAATTATTGCAATGTACCCTTCTGACCCTATACGTTTCACAGCAGATGCATTCTTGGAAACAGAACTGACAAGCAATCTAAAAACTACAGGTAGACGCCTTGGTTTATTAATGCCTTGCAGTGGTAATAAAAACTACATGTATCCATTCTACACATGACAAATGTCTGATCTACAACATTAGGCCACAATTACATATAAAACATGCAGTGCCAGAAGTAATTCTACCTTTGTTTACCTATTTCTAACTAACAACAGTAACCTGTATGAGAGTGTGGTTATGTCCTATTGTCTATCGATTGAGAACTTCTAGGACGGCGATCAAGGTTTTGACATTGTTTTCTCATGTGTGAACAGTTTAGGGTCTAGAGTGCACAAAATTAAGATTGTAAGAGGTCTGTGCGGCACATTGGGTGAAATTATTGTGTGTAGATGTACTTTTTGACACCAATGGGTATGTATGCGATAGCGAGTGGCTTTATACTGGTTGTGGATTTTAACAAGAAGCCTGCTACATCCTCCTCCAGTTGCGTCACAGTGCTACACTCAAACACAGCAAGCACTGTATGTTACTGATTGTCAAATATGTCAGGGGTAATCCTGCATCCTCTCAAACTGCGTGACAGTAAAACTGTAATATCATGTAGGGCTGCAACTAACGAATCGTTTAATCTATAAAATGTCGAAAAATTGTGAAAAATGCTCATCACAATTTCCCAGAGCCCAAAGTGACGTCTTCAAATTGCTTCTTTTGTCCAACCAACAGTCCAAAACCAAAGAACTCTTCATTTACTATCGTAAACAACAAAGAAAAGCAGCAAATCCTCACATTTAAGAAGCTGGAACCAGCAAACCTTTTACATTTTTGCTTGAGAAATTACTGAAACGATTTATCGATCATCAAAATAGTTGGCAACTCATTTTCTTTTGATCGAATAATCATTGCAGCTCTACTATCATGCGCAGAAATGAGTTCTAACGAGTGCCAAAACAATCAGCCAACTCAATTAATTCACTTGAATTAGGAATTGAAAGTTTGTATCATTTCCACTACACCTCTACAGTTGTGGGGGGAAACATTTTCTTAATTTGCATTCAAATTACCCCAATGTCCAATGTTCTTACCAGTGAAATAAATGTATACTTGGTTATTTTACTTTCCACGCCAGTAACTGTACTGATCGGAGGGCTGTTTGCTTCACTCTTACTCTACATGAAAGAGAAATATGCCCACGAGCGTGACATTACACTGACCTTGATCATTAAAAAGACATATGTGTACATCTCCTCCCCCTCCTTGTTGTGGGTTATTTTTATTTTTATCCATCAAAAGTCTATTTATACATATCTGCAAAGTGACACGTTGAAAATACAGCTATACTAAAAACCTGCTGCTGTCTGCAAGAGAGCTTTGTCGATTTATTTTCCAGCAACACATCAACACCCACCCAACACACTGCATAAAGCTACACAGCAATGGCTCCAACATATCCTGGAGAGGCCAAGTCAGAGTCAAGACCTCCGTCCAATTGAGAATTTGTGGCAGGACTTGAAAATTGCTTTTCACTCGCGGTCCCCCTGGCACTTGACAGTGCTTGGGCAGTTTCACTCGGAAGAATGGGGTTGAAATGTAGCGTCCAAATGTGCAAGGCTGATAACGTCAGGCCTCTCCACACAGCCTCCAGCCTCTAACGTGACTACACATCGGCTTGAAAGGGGCAAAAGCTCATGCTGTGTTAATGTATGTATAGTTGTACAGTTTTGCTATTTGCAGAGATTTCTTTGCATTTTGACATCTATCTTTTCTTTTCTCATGAGTCAGTGACAGAAAAGCTGAATCACAGCTCAGTTGTCAAACACCTACCTCCGAGACTGATACTAAAGTCTGCTCCAACAGGTGGCCCCATCGCTGCGTCTCTCCACAGCTTTCCGTGATTGTTCCTCATTTAACAACAGCCCTACTCATATCTAACGTTTACTTTGCTATTCTGTTTTTGTGACTGAGTGAAGGTACATGAGGAAATGTGCTTAGCCTTAAATGTTGAGTTTTATTTGTTGAGTCTGGGTATTTTACCTCATCGTAGGCTGCCTTTTCATTTCCTACTGTATGGGTAGTGACAAAAGGATGGGGTATCTACAGTAGCAGCCTCTGCAGCTACTGCTCACAGTAGCAGCCACTGTTGCTGTTGACAATAGGCTATAATTGAGTTTAAGTAATAGTCAAGTAACTATAGCTAAACTGTGGCCGGATGTGAGCTATTTTACATCACAAAAATACATTTTAAGCACCGTCACAACTCTCTGGTCGATGTTTTATTTTGGAATTTCGTACCGGAAGTGTGGCATTTTGTCCCCTTTAGCTTGACTATGTGGCTCAATCCAGGAGCGCTGCTGCCGCTGTCAGCCACAATTACCTGACAGTGTGGTATAAGATGGTGCAGACAAAGACGCGTCTCGTTTCTCGTATTTGTAGTTATTTTACCCTTTAAAGTAAACTGGAAACAATTCATGGATTTTTTTTCTCAGAAACTGCATTTTAGGACGGTGTGGTGTAGCCATGGAGAAGCAGCACTCTACAGGGAAGGATCCAGCTGGAGAGCTTTTACGCATCGCACATCTTGGAGCGTCGGTACAGTTTACAGTGTAGAAAAACATCAAAACTGCTCAGAATATTAGAGTAGCTGCGCTCTGCGTGTGGACTGTATATGATGAGCTACGGATTGGTGGTCCTTACTGCTGGGTTTACAGGTATGCTCAGTTTTAGCCTCCTCGTTGTGGCTATTGGGACTGATTACTGGTACATCATCGATGTGAATAAACCCAACCACACAGGTCCAGATGACCTGAGCTCACATTCTGGACTGTGGAGAATCAATGAAGGTATGTCAACTCAACTTAAGCCTACATATTATAGCCTGTAGTTTGTATAAGATATTATTCAGAAGGCAGCCTATAAGTTTTAGGGTAATTTTGAGGAGCCTTTATCATGTGGCATCAACACTGTTGTGCGTAAAATGCGTCGAAGGTATTTTGAACTAACTTGTAGGCTCATGTTTATAATTCCGGAATCAAGGTAGTCTTTATTCTAACTTCTGCAAATCTGATGTTGACAAAAAGGCAATCTACTGTGGGTCACATGTGATGCTGTTGTGATCTAACATTGTTCATACATTGATGTTGCTGCGTTATCGTGTTTACTGTCAGCAGCAGTCCACGCAGGAGCTGGTTTTGCCGTGATTTATTCCTCATCACTCCACCGTTAGGGCGGCGGAGAACTCAGGCGCAAAAAAAAAACTGCTGGCTTTGTGCTGAATTATTAACTCCTCAGTAAGGTTCTTTTTTGTTCAGTGAGTATAATGAACCACACAATAGAGCCATATCCTAATATCCGCAGTTTATGTCCCTCTCCAAGTACTGACTGTAGAAACTGTAACCCCTCACATCTGTATCAGCCCCTGCAGGCACCAGCAGGTGAAATCGCAGGAGGCTGCAGAGAGATTCTTTTTCGACACAGCTTTTTCAATCTACTCGTTGGCTGCACAGCTTGGGCTCCCAGAGGTGTCCAATTTGGTGGCACCCACAGTTCACACAGTAAATGCCTAATGAGACAACATAATGTTTGAAGCTCCTCCAGCTGTGCTCACTTGTAACATGCACTGACACAAATTCTTGGTGCAAAACTATCTCCTATTCAGGGCTGAGGAAGTGTCATACAGGGATGTATTTAATTGGTTTGATTAATTTAATTGTGCATTGTGTTATATTTCTAGATATCATACAAGTCTATCATAAAAACTGACACTGTTTGGTATCCAGTAGCAATTTTGCAAAGTCCTACAGCTCTGTCCACACGCCCTGTCATGTGTGACCTTTTCTCTTGACATTTTCAGGAGCAAACAGGAGCTCAGTCATCCCTTCTTTCACAGCAAATATGTCCAGCCTGTCAGAGGCAGAAAGGCACCTTCTTGGTGAGTGGTTTCATTTATCAGCTGACATAGGACGTGAAAATGAGTTGGATTTAGTATATAAAGTCAGTGATATCTGACAAAAGTAATTGGCTGCCGAAGAAGTGACAAGCAACAGTATGCTGTCAGAAAGTTCAACCCAGAAGAAATACAATAAGCAAACATGAACATTTTGCAAATGATAGTGTGCTTTCTGAAACAGTCCCTGTTTGCAACATTGACAGCGAAATACAGTAAAAAACTGTCCACTGTGACAGAAGTTATCTTAAGCAAGTTGATTTTCATACCCTGCTGACAATGGAAAGGGAAACCAATGGCACCCTGGATGGGAGAAATCAATCTGAAAAGCTTTTGCAAATGGTTGCACTCAGCAGTTATTCAAAATCCAGCTGACTTGTCGTTCAGGCACTGTAACAAAACATAGTCCTTTAAAATCGTCAAGCACAGTTACCATTGTGTGTATGCATGTGTGTGTTTGCAGGCTTGCACAAGGTGGTGGTCATCATGTTGCCCCTCAGCCTGGTCCTGCTGGTGTTTGGCTGGATCTTTGGACTCGTCAGTTCACTGGCCAGCAGTCCCAACTTGCTGGTTGGATCGGCATCCTACTTTCTCTTCTGCAGTAAGTCCACACAGGATTTGTGTTTTCTGAGCCTGAAGCAATTACGTCTGCTTTCCGTGTAGGTTGGTCTGAAGTGAATCCTCTGCTTGGTTGTGTCAGTGTGTGACATGAACAGCGCAAGAAAAACTGTGTAGGCGGCAGATCTTACACATGTAGGTACCTTTTGTGTTTGTTAACAACACCAAGAAAACCATGAAAATGCAACTTGAACTGTGCTCTCTCACTTCTGATTCACTTCTGACCTAAAATCTCATTTTAGCCTTCTTAGACATTAGGAGTATACTGCAGCAGACTGAGGTCAAATGAGAAAACAGTGATTAGTGTTGTGTAAATGTTACATCTTGCAGCTGACTGGAGAAGACTGTTCGAGGTAGAATCTGTGAGTACATTTTAAATATCTCTGTGTGGACGTTCAAAGTCCTGTTTGACTTAATTGAGTTGAGTTAGGTAATGATCTTTTTGCTCACACTGTTATTAGAGTGGGTGGAGAAGGTTTTATAAGGAAATAAGGAAAAAAACAGAGTGAGTGTGCAAGACTTCCATCTCCTTATTCGATCTGGTTGTCAGATTTTGTGAATAGACTTTGCATGATTGAAAAAAAATTCTGGTGCAATTATAGTAGTACTGTGAGAGATGGTCGTGCTGCTATGACAGGGACTCCTATAAGCTAAATCACAGTTTTGACACCTTCTTCCAAACACAACCGCAGAAAGGTAAAAAAAAAAATAGTTTGAGGTAATGATTTACTGAGGGAATTTTTTTTCTTAGCACTTGCAAGTCAGATTTGCATTAAATAAATCATAATTGCAAAGCCAGTTCCTGATAATGATCCATGATTTTAGACACCAAACCACCAAACATTCTCACGATGGATATAGACATAATTGTCAGTTTTGATCCCAGCATGTGGAGTGATTGCTGCTCGTGATGGAGTGGCACGAAATAGCTTGTCCTTGATTGAAAGTTTCAGTCACTCTGGTATCATCAGTGGGCTCTTTCTCGTGTCACTCTCTGTTTTAAATGGTGTTCCTCTATAACATCAACAACATTGTGTTCGTCCTGCTAATCTTGGGCAGTCGAATCGTAAACAAACATCTTCCTAAAATGCGTCCGTGACATTTGATGGACACTTTTTTTTTAGCCATGCTAGCTGCATGGCTATGTGGATGGTTGGTCGGCCCACTCTCTTGGTCTATTATTGGATGGATTTTGTACATGGTAAATGGTCTTCACTTAACGGTTCCCAATGCAATGGCAACCGATGCTTGCAACCATCGGGAGATGCCATGCCGCCCCATACATTCATGGTGCCGACAGGATGAATACTGATGAATTTGGTGATCCCCCAGCTTTTCCTGTAGTTTTGAGTGAAATGTCATAACAACTATTGGATGGATTCCCTTGAAATTTGGTAAACACATTTATGTTCCCCTCAGGATGACTTGTAATAACTTTGTTGAGCATGTTGTCATTGCTGTAGACACTTAGTCTTGTTAAAATAGAATTGCTAACCATCTCATATCTGAATGGTGGCCTGATGAATATAACCCTTTAAATAATTCACATACTGTTGTATCTGTCTATAGAGGAGAGTACTGAATGCTCAAAAATACAAATTGAATGTCCAACAGAATAGGAGCTCAAAGATAGAACAGAGTATCATTCTCGTTGATGGCACTGGAGAGTCCTCTCTGAGCAGAATGGTTTGGTCTTTATACAGTAAGGAGACCTGATCTGCTGGTTCCTTAAATGGCAGTATTCATCAGCAGTACAGAAAGAGAAAGATTGCTTTTTTTCCCTTCACTGTGATGGGTTCAGCTGTTGAACAGTCACAACAAATAGAATATCCATCAAAGAATGCATTTGATTAGGTCTGAACTCAAAGGGAATGAGTTTGAATCTCGATTTGGGTATGGTTGAGGGTGGATGCATGAATCCGTCACAGAAGTAGAAGGTCTTATTATATACTTTACCATCTCTGCTGACAGGCCCAGCCCTGCATGTCACACAGGAGAGACAGCTAATTTCATGCTTTGCACTGAATGTCCTGTCCACATCTCAACATCAAAAGGCCTGTGAACACTAAGCTCTTCCACCTCTGTCGTAAAGGGGAAATGGATTTCAGTGTTCTGTTTTGCTTTTTTTTTCTTCTTCTTATATGATGCATGAGCAACCCATTTCTGAGTTTGAAATGTTCGTATGAGAGATGGTATTCACATGATTTACGTTGAGCTATGTGTCAATAGGTCTTTAAAATCGCACTCTGAACACTCTGACCACAAACTCAAGGTTGTTTTAAAGAGCTACCTTAGCTCCATTAAAATGTTCAAATTAGTATTGCTTTTCTAAGTGAGTACACTAGATGTTATGCACATCCATAGTGTAGTATTGGCAGAGCAGCTCAGACCTCACATAAAGTGCAATGGAACCGTAAAGTCACACCATACACAGAAGACTACACATACAAAATGGATGTAGACTAGAACCAAAGGTGATTTCTTGTCCATCTGGGAGGAATAATCCTCCACAATGGGCACCTCAGTACAAGGCAGACCGCGTTCATGAGTACAAATCAGTGTCGGTATTTTCTCCAATTTCTTCCAGCGGACTGGCTCCTCAAAAGGGAGATCTGCAGAACCCGTTACGCCTCCTTTAGCACTGTTCATGACATTTGTACTTACTAATCTTTCTTTTTTTCTTTCTTTCTTTCTCTGGTGTGCTAGCATGCTAATTAAGCACACTGCTTGACAAACATTGGGAGACACACCCCCAATTGTGACTTTTTGTCTAAGTAATTGGCAGAGGTTAATTGCAGCTGCCAATAGTGCAGTGTGTAGTGGTTCTGCCTTCCATGGCACCATGCTAAAGGTCAGTCTGAATTGTGCATGTAGTGGTGACTACCCTGTATTTTAGTGTGTTTTCTGGGTTGACATTCAGAGATATGTTATTCCACCTCTATGGTAATTGTCATGCGAGCTGTTTTCATTTTTCTGTTTGGTTGCACAAGAAATCAAAAACAACACACAGTAGAAACCTCATAGTTACATGCCAGGCTCCTCCTGAAGAGTAAATGCTCTGATTAGATTTAGAAGTACCTTGATGGACTAATTTGCATATGAATGAGACAAATCTTTTTCTTTAAACTGTTTTAAATCTTTAATGCTTTAGGATTCTACTAATTGTTTCTCATTAATGGGCTAACAAGTCTATATTGTCTAACACTATCCATTGAGTTATGTGAAGACAATTAGGTTGGAAAATTATTATTTGCCTCATTGTAAAAGCTGGCCATGTTTAATACATCATTATTAACATTATGGTATGTGATTAGGCAGTTCATGCGTCTCGTGTCTAGAGAATTCATTCAGATTCCTCAAGCTGGATCTATTTCCATGTTACAGCAACAAGGGAATGTGTGGAAATCTGGACGGCTTTTTCCAATGGAGCCATCTGTCTGTTCCTGTGCACCAACAGGTCTTTTTACCCTGACTGGGGTCAGCATCTACATCAAATACTCGAACCAGGCCATGGAGGAGTTCCAGCGGATTGTGTCCCCGGAGAACCTCGCCAACGTGGACGCGTCCTTCGGCTGGTCCTTAGCCACAGCCTGGGTCTCCTATAGCCTGGAGGTGGCCACTGGCCTGCTGCTCATGCTAGCAGCCAGAATAACTCAGATGAAGGGACACTATGACTCTGGTGTAGCCATCGCCATGTTGTAGATTGATGTTTTTTGATGCCTAAGTTAATCTAAGAGCCCACGGGATGGATGTTAGTTTATTGCTGCTGTTGTTTATGTCTTTATTTTGGGTACTGAAAAGAAAACATCTTTGAAGAGTACTGTAATACCATCAAGCAGGTCAAGGGCCAATACAACAAAATGTAGATGCAAGCTGGCTTTACATAACTGCAACCATAGACGCATAGATGCTGAATAAGTGACGCTGTTGAACATCTGTTTCTTTGTTTTCTCTGGCTTGTTGTAACGCCTGCTGCCTTTCATCCTCTCAGTATCATTTTCTGTCCATTGTCCCGGTCCACGATGATATTTAAATGTGGCCACACAGACAGAAAAGAAAAGGCTAACATTTCAGAGTGTAATTACTGCATAGATTAGCCGATTTCTTTCAGTAATTTCAGCCTTGTGTTGCCATATTCCAGTCCATATACATGTATAACTATTGGCCTAGAATTCTGCAAGCGTTTGTAGTAGGTTTACTGTGAGATTTAATTAATGTAATGTAATTTGCAGAGAACAGCTTCTTCCATGGCCCAAATGCAAATTCACTGCCCAGCAATATAAACGCTGTTAAGGCTGTTCAGCTTGAGGAAGACTTCTGCGCCTCCTTTTCACCCATATCTTATACTATTTAAATATGGCTCATATCAGTGGTTCAGGGTATTTCATTCAACTGAAAAAAATGCTGATTCTGCAGCAGAGAACCACCAGGCAATGGAGCCACCTAGACTCTACAGCACGCAGTCAGAACTGGTGTAGTTTATAGTATTACATAATAGAGCCGTTGCTGCATTGCTGATACATGTGCCCAAGAAATGTGCATTTCACAGCCTTTGAAAAGCAGTTAGCATTTGGTGGATCTAGAAGTTAGTCTGAGTATCGTGACTTATAGAGAAACATCTAAAATATTAGTTTGTGCCTCGTGCTTACAAACTTTATTTCTGTACCTATCCTACTAGTAAATACATTATGGAAACAGGGCTGAAGATAAGTGCACTCTGGGGGATCCTGCCTGCTGTTTTCACTGAATATGTGCATGTGTTGCTGCCTGCATTGCTGTAGTTAACAGCTAGATATTGTAATATTTTGTCATTTCTAGAAATGAGCCTTCTCCTCTCTGCATACTGGAAGTAGAAAAAAGAAAGCACAGTGAAAATACAACATTTAGCACTTTGCAATGCAGTAAAATGTATTGTGTTGTTGCCTTTTCACAGTCGTAGCAAAGCCTTGCTTATGCTTTCTCATCTGAACAGCTTAACCTTTTCTTATTAACTGTGACAGCAATGAAACATCAGTCCAGCTGTAGTGTGAGTACATACTGCAAGTAGGCAACAGAAAAACGCCACATTGATCAAATGCTTTCAAATGTCAGTGACACACTCTGTAATCAAATTGCACAAATGTCCTGAAGATTTTTGTGTTGTGAGACAATAAGATCATGTAAAACATCATGATTATATGCTCATTCATCATATAACACAATTCTGAGACGTCTTACAGTTACTAGAAAACCTAACCACCGTGCCGTAGGTGAAATTGGGACTGCCTGCCTCAGAATGTAAAAGAAGCACATCAGGAGTCCGACCAGACAGAAAAGCAATTGTGTAAAGAATTGCCAAAGACAGCCTCTGAAGAATTCAGAAATGTCTGATCAATATGTTCAGACTCTGTTGTCTATAAAAAATAATTCAAAATATATTTGCACATTCAAACCAGTGAAGATGTTGTGACCACAGTGAATTTTAACACAAAAAATGTTTCAGTGCATCACTATCTATGTATCTGTAGAAGGTAGGAATGTAAGCAAGGCGATGTAAACAATGAAGGTTGCTAAGCATCCAAAGTTTTTGCAGATGTTTTTTTGTTGGATGTGCATTTAAAGGGAGACATGTTTAAAATAGTGAGTAATATGAAATGTACAAAAACAGAATTGTTTACCCAGAAAACTCCACAGGGTGCTCATTAAATATTGGTCATTCTCCAACACTAGCTGCCTCTGGCATCCATTAACATCCCTGATGTTCCGGTTTTTTCCACTGGTCGTTATTAATTTGCACACAGATCATTTTTTGTAACCCAGCACAAAGAATTTGTTTTTAGCCTCCCCATACAGTCTGTGAGAATATAAGAGCAGAAATGCAGAGTTAAAGTTTAAGTGTTCAGGTACAACAGGGACTTATTTCTCCACTGAGCAATTCTGAATCACATTTGGAGAAGACACTTGCACTGATGGGCCTATGTCCTTTTTAAGTTTTCACACTTAATCACAGCTGATGATCAGAATCAGAATCAGAATCAGAAATACTTTATTGATCCCCGGGGGGAAATTGTACAGTACCGGTGCTCCCATTCCAGAGTAGAAAAATAGCATCATTTAGAACTAAAGGTATGTACAAAATAAAGCGACTGTAACCGGCTGCATGCACGTCGGCGCATGCGCACTAAAACAGTATCTGCAGTATACGACGTGTGTTCCTGAGACGTTTACAGGAATTTTGCAACTACCAATTCAACTGTCTTGCATTGTGCCTCATGACTGTAGTGCATGATATTTCAATTCAGTAGACATCTTTGTAGGATCAAAAGCTAATAGTTAGCTAATAGTGTTGTAAGTGGAATTTTCGACCCTGAGACGTGGACCTGCACTAAACACACTTCTAAATTACACTGCTCAGCATTGTAATTGGGGAAAAGCAGTGCAAAAGTCTTTGCTAAGGGTGCCCATGGCAGAGATAGACTCTACAGCATTAAATGGTGTGCTTATGTTTGCCTAAAGGTGATTTGCCACTTGATTTAATGTCCCCGAGCCACTGAATCAAAATCCAAACCATGAAACATTGTGTCCACTCAGCTGTTTGTTTGGCGGCTTCCTGCCCAGTAATCCTGTCTCAGATGCTACAGAGAGCAGAGAGCCATAAAGGAAGGACCAAAGCACAGTGACTCAGTCTTGCAGCCGTCCTTTTATATATTAGGCCTGCTGAAATCCCATTAAACTTTTATGGAACATAATAATTCAATCCGCTCTGGCAGAAGAACACCAAAGTTGGTGCGAAGCCATTACTCTTTGGTTTGTGCCCTTGTCCTTGACAGAGTGCAATAATTTTGACTTGGACAACCTCTAGGCTCTCATTTATTGAATTTATTGATTAAACACAACAAACTACCTTTCCTCGCTCAAACTCCAAAACATGTAATCACTGAACACATTCATAAATCAGTCCTCTTGTTTTGTGAGTTGCCTTCGTGAAACTTGTCTTTGTCATACATTTTAGACATTTCCCATCAAAACAGCCTTTTGACCTTCCCATGATACCAAGCTTAATTAGGCTTTTAGCTTCTCTGTGTGACTCAAACACATTTTGAATCATTTTTGGGTGGCGTTGCTTGTGCTTGGCTCAACTCTTTGGGCAATGTACTGTAGATATTTCTCCAGTAGACATTTGTTACCATCAGGGGGGTTAACATAATATATTACATAGAGTTAACTGGACCCTAATGTGTGCATATGTCTATAATATGGCCATACAACACTACAACAATTATGTTACAGAGAATGACATTGCCTTTGGGAAAGGTCAGAAAATGTGTTTTTCTAAAGTGATCAATCTAAACAGCTTCATCTATTGATTCACTGTATGAAACAAAGGTGTTGCACCTCTAGTCATTGCCATCAGGTATCAGCTTTCTTTCAGTAGGTTTATCATCATAATGAATAAGCCACTCACTGAAATGTTTCAGAAAAGTTAATATATCGTTGCCTCTAGGGCAACAATCTTTCTCGCTGAGTTTCACATTGCTGAGAGGGATTTCGTCCTTGTTGCCATGTTGCAGTATTGATGGACTGTCCCTGAATGAAAGCACATTGAAGAACAGAACAATGAAAAAGATTCAGTTCAGTTATTCAGTTATGTTCAAGTTAGGGCACTACAAGGCTTTTACCAGAAGATTTGACTTTAACAGCTATTGTTTAGGGTGTTGAAGTCACATTGACACTTCCTGACAACACATTATTAAGAACTGCTATTGTAGCTGAGAAGCCAGCTCATTACGCTGCTATGATTATGTTTTTTTTCATTTCACATAAACAGATATTGAGCTGCTGCAATTGATGACATTCAGGATCCGCTGAGAGTGCACGGAATAATATTGTTTTGTATGTGTAATCCTGATCCAAGGCTGTTCTTTGATATATATAGATATATATATATAAAGAGCCTGCAATTATTGCATGAAAGTCTCTTAACAGATGCAGCACACTGAGGAATATGCTTTGGTAGAAAAGAACTGACCCCTGAAGGAGAGCTACCATACAGCCTTTAGATCTTAAAGCACACCCATTAAGGAATCCAGTGTATGCCTCAAATGTTTGTTGTGTAACTGCTCATTTTTCTCAAATTTCCAACTCCTCTCCTTCCAGCGCAGCAGGGTTACAAGGGACCCAGTGATTCATTCTCCAACACGTTCATCTCCGCATTCTGATTCAATCTTTCTTCCCTGTTGCAGAAGCTCCTTAAATCTTTGACCTATTTGGTGACTTCACCGCAACACATTTCTTCACTCTAGCTCCGCAATCAAGGGTCATGTGGAGCTGATGTCTCAGGATTGAGTGGTCTCATAAACCGAGGAGGGACACAATCCCCGGAGGAACGTGATTAAGATGTGTTCTCTCTTACCAGGGAACCACTTGAGAAGTTAATTAGACCTGTGCCTTGCTCAGTGAGCACCAATAGTAATGGGATCATTCTAGAAACTGAAGATGCCATGGATCTCGGTTTCATTTGTTTCCTGCAATGAAAATATAGGCTATTCAGGTAAGTGATGAAATGAGAGGAATAGCTCACGCAAGGATAAAAGGGTAAATTACACAACACAAATACACATGCAGAGTGGATATGCTGAGAAGAGCGACTTACACGTGACTCTTAAATATGAGGACTTGAGCCTTGAACGAAAAGACAGTAAAATCCTCAAGCAATAAAAATGTAATAATGTCAGACAGTGAATTAAAATCACTCAGTGGAATAGAATGAAGAGCTTAATATATATTTTTATCCCTTTATGTTCAGAAAGTTTTGAGTCATCTTATTGCTTGCCTCACAGCCGCCACACAACTTATTATAGTGCAGCACACACTTATCTGCTACTACATGTCCCTGCTTTTAATATGTTTATTTCATATCATCATGATGCTTTTTTCAACCACATTTTGTACCACAAATGAACAGAAACAGTGTTTTGACGAATGTTTAATCATAATATTGTGCCAGGCCTTTTGCCTGAAGCCACTGTTAAACTAATCATAACCAGTGTTAGCGAAGCTTATATACCTATTTGATAAATCTGCAAAGTGTACCTATGAATGCCTGTTTGTATGGCGCACATACACATTTTGTGGCAAAACCTTATACAGAATAAAATATTGTAAGTTCTGTTTAAATGCATTGAAAAGACTTGGTCGCTGATAAAAGATGCTCTAACAGATTTGAAAGGTTCAGGTTTAGATGCTGCATCGTTGTAATGTTCATCATTCAGAGACCCGAATGACTGGCATCCGGACAATTTGCTGATTGGGGCCATGTGAATTTGATTGGAAGGCTGTAAAAACAGTTGACAAAAGAAGTATAACAATACATTTAGTATAAATATCTCGATTCTTTCGGCTGAGAAGGAAGAGAAATGGAAAGCCTTGTAAGAAATTGCAGACAGGCAGATCGAAACAGAAGTGGAGAGAAAGAATATAATGAATTGTAGGATGGATCACATATTCCCCTCTCTGAATGGAAAAGTCCTGCTTCCTGTTGATGAAGGCTGCGCAGCATTGTCTGCCACCACCCGTGAGAAAAGAAAATGGAGAGAGGACAGTGAATGCACCTCACAAATGGCTTTACTTTCCCTCCACCTTAGTCACCCTCTCTCCTCCACACTCTGTGTCTTACGGCGGTTTATTTCAGTGGACAATGACAAACTGTTCCTGTCGAAGGCAAATGTATTCTTATCTCCACAGTGCAGCTTCCCTCATAGCGCTACCGAATTGCCAGCAACCACAGTCAATGTAAGGCTAATAAGATTAAATGAAGCCAACAAATAATGCAAAGAGGGCATGAGGTAAATTGTCAGTGAGAAACCGGCTTCATGTTCCCTGCTGCCTGGAAATATCATGTGGGGTGGCTGCAGCAGCTGTAATGGCGTCATGCCATTGGTCCAGAGACATGGTAACCCAATAACCCATGATACACATGGCCTCCAATTTGGCCTCTAATTTGATTCAGGACACCACCTGAAACCTTATGACATTCTCTGTCTAAGCGTATATAAACCTGCCAAATATTGTGTTTTTCTCTAAATCTGAGGGCCAGAGGCTCTTCTGGGCCCACGTGGAAACATTCTCAGAAGCCCCCAAAATAAACAGCAATACCTGCAGTCAATGCTGCAATGAAGCTACTGTGTGTTGCAAGGGAGGCTATGAAAGACAACCAAAAGCTAAATTGTGTGCATTTCTCCGTGGAGTGTTTTGATACTTTCACAGAATTTATATAGCACCTAGACCTGCTTTATACTTATTGAAGAGATGGAAATCTCACTTTCTACAATATGGCACCTTTAAAGGTCGCACCTGAATCTTCGTACACCATTTTCTATTATTTATCAGTAACTGTTCCAAGCGCAGCAGCTCTTGTTTCTGGGGTCCATAGCAAAAACAAAAGGAAGTATACAGAGCAAAAAAACTGTTGCCTGTCTGAAACAACACTGATCAGTGTGCAGTGAGACTGAATCAAAACCGTAAAGCTGCCTATTGCTTATATAAAAATATGAATTAAAGCGACTTTAAAATGAACAAGTCCATACCCATCCTCTCATCTCCCAATTTGACCTGCCGATGGTGTGGGAGAAATAAAGAACACCAAGTCATTAGGATTCATCCTCTAGGGACCATGCATGTCTATTAAATTTCATGACAAACCATCGAATAGTTGAGATATTTCACTCAGGACCAAAGTGGTGGACCAAAAGACCAATGTTGCCTTAGTCAAGCTGCTAGGTCTGGCTTAAAAGGGAAATGGAATGAAAATACTTCAACATTGTGTATAAATGTACAGAGCAGAAACATTTTTGCTAAGAAATAAACAGAACTATACCAGGTATGGTAATACAACGTCTGAAAATGTAGCAACAGCCCATAAATAAACAAATGAACAATTAATACAGTGGTAAATTTTCCCTAATGGCTCCTTTGTGATAAACAGGAGCTTACCCAAGCTTTATCACACACTCATTATGCATGAAGCGAGCCTTTGGGCAAGTAATTAATCGTCCAGATGGACACACCCAACACCTCCTCTGGACTCACTGTGATCAGGTGGTATCAAATAATCCACTAGGTGTCAGCATTCGCCCATTCTCTTCACATGTCATCATGGGCAGACTGGCCACCAAAATTATGTCTTAGTTCACACAAACACACACCTTCGTCACACGATGGATGCAACTTTTGGCTTTGTAGTGATAGAGTTCATGTTGTTTCCACTGTTTGATTAGAGTAGAACTACAGCAACACAGCTTAAACTGCATTTACAGTAAGGTGTATTCAGCCTCTGAAGCTTCTCTACCTTATTTTCACATATCCAAAAAACAAAAACTCATACATAGCATGCTGAATGTAAGCAGTCACACTGAAGGCATGGTTATGTTACTTAGGAATTTGTAATTAAACTCTTGAGATGTGTTGAAGTGAGGCCAAGTTATTTTCTGCTCTATGCCAGTACACTGTACAGTGTTGTTATGGTGTCAATTACAATCTATTGCCTGTCTTTCTCTGTCTGCCGCTAAAGTACGCCTGTTTGGCAAGAGGTGACACACGTGTGTCAGGTAAGGAAACCCAATGAATGGCATCGTGCTTCCAGTAAGGCCCAACAGGGTGTGTGCCATGGCACTGTTTCCTCCTATTCTGCTCTATTACAGTAAGGTCCTGTGCCATGTCCTGTGATGGCTGCAATTTGAGTGACAGTTCCTTCCAGTAGAACATATGCAAACACTTCGTCTCTTTGAATAGGACTTCTTTGCGTAAATAATGACAAGCTGGTTAGGTTTTGCATGTGCATTCAGAGCGAAGTCACTGCAGCCAACAGGCCGAACGGATGCAGATGCTTTTGAATTGTCTACCATCTGGTCTGAACCCTCTCTTGCAAACTTCCTCACATTTTTAGTTTTCAAGTGTTTATTGGCTTGCACTCATATGACCCTGCCGTCATTTTTATCTTCCTTGCTTTTTTAAAAAAAATTTATGGAGAATTACCATGAAATCACTCAGTCACTTTTGAACAGATATCTATTGTCTTAAAGGTTCAGGTTTGTCCCAGTCAAATTCTGCAGAGGCTTCTGGCAAAAAAAAAAAAGTTAAAGTCGCCTTGGGGCTTTCATGCGGAGGCTGTCGACGCCCATGTCTCGTAGGAGGAAAATTCCTTTGTTTAGTGTTTGGAATGCCTTCTTGACCCATTTTTGATCTCTTCATGTGGGTGCAGAACAAAGGCCCACATTATGGTCTCTTTGCAGTGTGTGTGGGGGTGAACAACATCTCCCTCTCTGCTCTGAGTCATATACTTATATGGTAAACAAACAAACAACCATGCAGTGTTTCCAAGGATAGAACCCGTTTCCATTTATACAGTTAACATCTGTTGACTGCTAAGTCCTAATTCTGGATCCAGCACCATCAGTTTGGCTGAGCTGAGACGTGTGTGTTCATTCCCGTAGACATGTGTCGACTTCCAAAACAAACAAACTGCTGTGGGATGGTCACTATGTGCCCTTTACCATCTTAATCCACTCTGTCTGTGCCCTCCACCAGCAGTGCGAGGTCCCTCCCACTGCGATTCAACAAAGGGGCCCTCAACACCTCGCAGTAAAGCTCCTCGTACTGCGTGCCCCTGGGGGACGAAGCAAGAGTCAAGCCAAGACGGGAAGGGCCAACATGAGCTCATTGTTGCTGCTCCTGCCAACCCTCCTGCCCTCCACACACACACACACACCCGACCTCTACGCAGCCCTCCCTTTCATTCCCTCTGTCTCCAATATCTTCCAATGAAAACAGTCAGGAGCTTAGGTTTGGGTTAGATGAGGTGGTCACAGGCTTTATTCAAATGCACTGCATGCTGCAGCCAGGTGTTAGAGTAAAGACATATGAATGCCAAAGCTTTTTTCATAGCCTGTTTCCACACATCTGTCCAAATTTTCTCCCTGCTCTTATTTCTCTTTTCTCATCTACCCCCTTCTAGGAAAGTTTTACAATCTCTTTGTGTATGGAGCAACCTTTCTTGGCACTGAAAAAGCACAACAACAAGCTGGGGGTCACAGAAAAAGGCAGAAGAATAGAGACAGTATTTTTGTGTGCGGTGTAACCTGTCTAAACCTTTGAAAGTGAAGTTTAAAGGCCACCTCAGGCTATGCACACATAATCCCTCACTGACTCACACTTCCATCCAGCCCAATGAGCTCAGTTACAAATGTATGCTCTCACAGATCTCATACTATCTTAGAGGTTAATGATTAATCTGACTTTCTGTTAAAATTGTCCTGATAGGGTGGGAACTTGCCATCTGCTGATACTGCAGGTCAAACACCAGACCTGCCGCTCTCCTCCAGTTACAAGGAAAGAGGAAACACTTGAGGGATTCATTTATTATTGTGTCACTGATAAAATTCCACATTAGAGTTCCTTATTAGGCAGGTGGCCATGATTCACATGAAATGGTTAAATGTGTTATGTAAACCTCAACCACAACCGTACAAACGAATCTGATCTCGAATTCAACAGAAGAATTGTTGATGAAATCTCCCTATATGGTCAGTTCCATAATAAAAGACTCTTTTCTGAAGAAGTCTTTCACACAAGGGCAGAGACGTCAGCCCATGTTAAGCATATTCTAAGCACATGAGTATTTATTTTACCACTAATAAAAAAAACTTTATACGTCTACTCCGCTACTTTTCAAGTAGGAATATCCTACTTTTTCCTCCACTACATTTATCTGACAACTATAGTTACTGTCAAATTTAGGTTTAACATGAAAACACACATTCAGCAGTATATACAGTAGGCCAAATTAGCTTCGCATCGATTTGCTGAAACAAACACTTTAATGCATCAGTAATAATAATTAGATAATATAATATAGGCCAATAATGACAAGGGACAGTACTTTTACTTTGGGTACATTTTGCTAAAAGTACTGCTGTACTTTTACTTAGAATACAGGGCGTTTCCTTGTAATGGATGATTTGTTTCCAGTAAATAAATGTTCAGAATACTTTTTCCCCTTGTTCCTATTTTGTCAAATGACAAAGAGTCAAAAGTAATTTCTCTGGAATACAGATACAACCTGACTACACACACACACACACACACACACACACACACACACACTTAAATTTCCATTTTACTTTCCTCCCACATGATGTGGAAAATGTTTGCCCTTTGATCACCATTCAAAGTGATGCAGTCAGGCTTTGATCACTGTGCTGTACTTTTATAGTAATATTGCATCAACATGACTGAATAGTATCCGTCTGTATCATGTGAAGTACTCAGGTGAGTGTGTGCTGAAAGTATCCCACCACCCACTCTCTTTGACAATCCAGTCAGTCTGTGCCTTGAGGGGGTTTAGCATAACAAGTTACCTAATATCCAGAGGAACCTATACAACCTTAATATTTACTCTGTGCTGTAGTTCAACTTGTTACAGGCTTCTGGGAACAAAATCAGCCACTTGTATGACTGGTCGACTCACATTTACTAATATGTTTTACTTTTATGCATCTACACAGTATTTTATAGGGTAACAAATATATCATCAGTGTATCTTTAATCCACTTACGCTACTACAAATCCACACTTTCAGACGAGGTCTCTCTCTGAAGAGGTCGTTATTTGCGCTTTTCTCATCAATCTGTTCTGCATTAGCACTCCTCAAGTCTTCAATTCGTCATTGACAAACTTTGCACAGTAGACTGCTCTGTGCTGCGGCCCAAAACTCCTCCAAAACTTTTGATGGCTGACAAAAGTGAATTTTTTAGGCACAGTTCTCCTTCAGGATTGAGCTGTCATCCTGACAAAATAAAGTTGTTTGATCTATAGACCCAGGACAGTTTGATGGGACTCTATTGCTATTTTCAGCTCAAGGAGAAGGAAAAAAAACGGTGCGTCAACATGAAAGAGAGAGATGGAGAGAGAGTGAGGTGTGTGTGTGTCAGTGAGGTGATTAAAAATGGAAGTGTCTCTCCCTGGTCTGCTGTCATCTGATCCACTCATGCAGCCGTCTGCACACACTGTGGCATTACCTCAGACCGGAGGAGCTTGGGTTTCTCGCAGTGGACAGCAGACAGGCCAAATGGAGTCTGCCCCATTCATTGTGCAACAGCAGCTCTTTCTCCACCGTGCACAGCATCCTCAGATGATGATACAAAAATGTGCTCACAGAGTATTTACTGTATCTTAACACAGTCATTTTATCTGGCTCTGAATAACACAGTACTGTTCTTTCCTTTATTTTAGAAAAAAGTCTCCAAGGAACTGAGATGATTTTAGTTATTTTAACTGCATCTGTTTTTTTACTTAAATGTGACAATGTCTAAAAATCAACTTGCAGACTTAAAACCTGTCTGACAAAGGTATTCCTGACACAGTGAGTGTTATTATTCTTATATTATTGTTGCATTGTCATGAAGTAGAAAATACAGGTTGATTTAAAAAGCCTTCCAGGCTGGTGTGTTCATGTGCTGGTGGGGAAATTTGACATGCAAAACTTTAGAGTTTGGTGTCATACTAATGTAGTTTTGATAATGAATAAATAGATAAAGAAAACAAAAAATGTTCACCATGACAGAGCATCTATCTCAAGCAAGTCTGCAAACGTATTTCATCCCGTGCTGAAGTCAACACAGCTTTAAAGTGTAAAAAACATATTTAAAAATAGCAAAATATATGGTAAACATAATGTAAAGTATAACCCATATTCCACTAAAACAGCAGTCATCCTTAAAAACTAAAATCAATTTGCACAGCTCTGGCAGAGCTTGTTCTGATGTTGCACTTTTGAGCCCAGAAAATGAAACCTGAATTCTTTGGCGATTGATTTACTGTCTACTGACCCACTCGACTTATTCAAGCTGGAGGTTTTCACTACACTGTGCCAAACTTCTACTCCTGCCTGCCAAGTGTGTGTGTGTGTGTGTGTGTGTGTGTGTGTGTGTGTGTGTGTGTGTGTGTGTGTGTGTGTGTGTGTGCGCGTGTGTGTGTGTGTGTGTGTGTGTGTGTGTATGCATTTGTCTGTTTTTTTCTGTAGATACTTGTGTGTGTGCATGATTGTATCTGTGCAAATGCTTGAATGACTCAGTAGAGGCGGCTTTTGCTGGCGTCACTGCCAATCTGCTCCGGTCAGGGTCAGGCACTGTGGTCCCCGTACCCTGTCAGACTGCCTGACCGCTGGCCCTATTTGCTCAGCGAATAAGGGCGCCGCATGCCATGTCACCTGGTTGCTATAGTAACAGTGTGGTCAGCCTTTCCTGTAAAGAGTGGAATAACAGATCCATATCCTGCATCCCAAACAGCCCCGCAGGGTTTGGCTGAGAGGATTTACTCTCTTTTCATGTGCTTGTGTTTAGCCCCGCTTTTCTTCTTTGTCTGTTTTCTCTTACAGCCACACAATTGGTCTGCCTGTCCGTCTCACACGTTCTCTTTTTGCCTCATCTATTTTCCTTTTGTTTGTATTTCTCTTCAGCAAGTTGATTTCCATGAAGAGCCCTCCTCTTGCTGTCCTGGCAGGCCGTGGTTACTGTAAATGCTGCACAGTTTGTTGTTTATTGACCTGGTAGGTGTCCATGTGTCGCATCTGTTTCCTGATTCAGGGCCTCACTCCAAAAACTCAACACACTGACCTTTTGGGGCTCATGTCGAAATAAAAAATCTCACAATAATGAGTTTTCTCATATGAAACTGTGTGTTACTTCCTGTAAAACTTTCACATGACTTTAATGAAGATACTGCCCTCCTGAGTAAACTTCCTTATCACACAATTCTCGCTTATCCTATTGTATTACCTTATCATTTGCAGGTACTATGAAGTAATGCCAATTAACTTCAAGGGAACTGATAACAACAGTGACTTCTTAATGAAAAAGAAGCTCCCTTTTGATAACAAAGAAAAGTAAGTACGTAAGTAAGTAAGCAGCCCTGACTGCAGGTTCCACAGATGAGTTATCAGTTCACAGCTGCACCCTGTGCACACATACAGTGTTAGCATGCGTATACTTCTGGGCTTACTGTAACGTCTGAGTTGCCAGATGTCGTCTACTGGATGAAATCATGTTAACAATATTTGTCTGAAGCCAAATGCGTTGTTACAGAATGACAAATTAGTGTTTGTAACAAATTAGCAACAAATTAGCAGCACACCACTTATTACAAGAGAAATTCCTCATGATGGCCTCCTAATGTGCTGCAGCTGCTTTTGTATATTCTGCCAGGCCTGTGTCTGACCTCATACTTGTAGCTAATGGAAAATCTCATGACTTAGTTAAGACCGTTTCCCAGATGTACCTTAAACAAATGTTGCAATTGCAGGCATAATGCAGAAATGGGAGCCGCAGTTACGTTTGATTGTGAGACACTTCTGGAGTTTGGTTGTCATATGTGTCATCCTGCATTCCCTAATTTCGCAAGCCGTTTGGAAAGTCTCATCATTTTTGGGAACGGTCATGTCATGTGGGAATACATTGGGATTTTTAAGACTAATGCTCATGTGTGAATGGGGGATTTGTGGGAAAGGGGGCTTATCTGCTATCTAAGATAAATATTAACTTTATTGCTCCGACATGGGGAAACAAAAAGCTGTCCTAGTCTTTGAATGCAAATCAAGAATATGAGGTTGAAAAAGAATGCTTGAATAGTATTGCAGTGTTTCTCATCATCCAGTAAGAAAATAAGACTAGAAAAGCTACTGTACAATGAGTGTATAAAAGACAACCATGTGTCACGAGCATGAGAATGTTAGAAAGCCTGTTGTTCTGCTCCTGCATGTATGCAGACCGCCTTCCAGATGTGGTGTTTATTGATGCATAATTGGAATGTGTTTATGCAGAAGCAAAATGAGAGCTCGCCTTGCGCCCAATGTGTTAAACATTTACATGTTGTTCTCCCCTTTTTACACACTCTGTTTAACAAGCTCTGCCTGTCTGTCCTTGAGCCAATGGTCACAGGAAAAATGACCAGTAGGTGACTTTATGAGAGCGACGAGGAGCGAGAGAGAGAGAGAGAGAGAGAGAGAGAGAGTGACAGGAAATTATAATTTTTTCTCTTTAAATCTACTCATTCATATTCTGACAATATCTAACTTGATGAAAAATGAAAAGAGGTAAGCCATGCCTATGATGGAGAACTTTCAAACATCAAAACTAATGTATGACAGGAAATACTGAATAAAGGAGCTTGTGCAGTGAGGTGTAATGAGGCATTTCCCTATGTCATATCTGAATTACTGGAATAAATGGTCATTTGAATGGGGCCCATGTAATTTGGCTTCCAAATAAGGCTATCCATTTGATTTCCAGGAAGGCCACATCAGGGAAAGCAGTGACCTAAAGTCAGTTTTAACTATTCAAATCTAAAAGTTCAATTAGACTGTCTTGCTCCAGTTAACAGCAAGTTATTCTTCTGCATGTCATAACATTTTTACCACGGCCTTGTTTCTCTTCGTGAGAGCCAAGTGCTTTTGCGATGTTGCAAGCCTGTAGTTTATGGGAAGCTTATGCTTTATGGTTACCTGATGTGTTAAGAAAAACTCTTAGTTTTGCAACAGCCATTTTTTCCAGGAAGTAGGGACAGGGCTTCTTTGACGCAGCTCACCTGAGTCAGATTAGCATAAAGATATGAGGGTGACATCTTTTGATGTCCAAAACCTCGAGTGTTTCACTCTCGCTTTCCACAATTTGTCTTGCAGGTGAGTTTATCTCGCTGTATCTCACGCTCTTACATGCTCTTACCATCACATCAAGTATGTGCTTTAAGACAATACATTTTGAAATTCCTTGTATGCATCATACATAGACGTTACTTCATTGTTTATGTGTACAATCATCACCTGTGATGCATGTGAGACAAAATCAGAAATTATCCTTGGGAGCACATTTGTAAGAAGTAAAAGAAATCACACAAAAAATGAGGAAAAGGTGATGATTTCATGGAAGTGATGAATGTGTTCTCATTATATGTCACTGTCTGTATGTTGCTCTTTATTTAGTAATTTAGTCAATCATGGAGAGAATGTATGTGCTACACACCACATCAGACCCTTAAACACCAAATCTTTGTAAATCTTACAGGAACTGTGAGGACTCATTCACTTTGCCCACCCAACAACAAAGCAATGGAATCATTCAATCTGACTGGATTCTGCTTTTTTACCTTTATCTGACTAAACATGACACTCGTCTATTTGTGGTTAAGACGCAGAGTTTAGAGGAAACCAATCATTTGGCAGCAGTGGGCCTCGGGGTGTTATCTCCACTGCTGTAAAAACACAGGGGTCCCAGCAGTGTCACTTCCTATCACTGCCGTGGGTAACATGAGGGAGGGGGGGGCTTTCTCGGCCTGATGTCACACGCCATGAAGGAGAGAGAAACCCGGAGGAGTTTTCTCTGTCTTTCAACACCGCTGTTTTAATAGAAATAGCCACATGTTTTAAGAATAGTTTCAACAAAGGACATAAAAGTCCGCTGAAAGTCAGTAAAAGCTTCTGACGGGGCTCACACACATAAATTCCAGATGAGTGAATCAGATGTTGGCTGAAGCTACATGTTCTGACTCCTGATTCATTTGTTCTTTTTTTTGTTTAGTTGAGCAATTCATCCTTTAAATTGCTTTTACAAGTCTCACAGTTTACTTATTTGGTCGTAAATAGTGCACGACCTGTAATTCAGGCCGTGTGTCTCTGTTATGGGACGTGGGCATGAGGGTTTTTGAACTGATACAACTCGTATAACGTGAGCAGTTTGTGATGTGAAGGTGTGTCTCTTCCAATCAACATCCTGTGTGAGTTTTAGAGTAAAGTAAAACTGCAGTGGGGAGCCACAGAGCAGTGTGTGTGGGGGGGGGGCAGAGAGTGGGGGCTGCCGTGCCCACACATAGATGGTGTAAGTTTTGAGAATGTGAATGCATTTAAAAAAAAAAACAGAACAAGCGACAGAGCGAGAGAGAGAGAGAGAGTGGAGTGATTTGTATAAAATGTGGTCACATTTGCCTAAGTCACACAGGTTGTGAACAACATCTGAAGGGTTTCCTGATACACTACAGGATGAGTCACACTTCTCAGAGGCGCAATCAATTCCTTGAATTGTTACTAAGAGAGCAACTCCCCATCCCCTCCCCCTTCTCCTCCCTCTTCTCCTCCCATTCTTCTGTCTATGGTAGTCATTTTCTCATTCATGCGAAGTGTGTCAGACAAGCTGCTCTGAGCTGCGCAGACAGCCACTCACTCATCTGTCAATATCTATAACTCGTGCATATGTGTACTTTTTTGTGACTTGTATCATGTTCTTTACCCATTTGCCATAGTGAGTACAAAAAGTATAATCCAATAATATGATATATATATATTTCTACAATGGGGCATAATGAGTACTTTTCCTTTTGGTAAGTATAGTTTGATGTACTTTTACTCATGACTTTTTCTTGTAACAAAGTATTTCAACATTCTATCACTGCTTTTACACAAGTAAAAGATCTGAGAACTTCTTCCACCACTGCACCCCGGTTCATACAACAAATACATGCTGTAATGATGTCAGATTGCAATGAGACAGATACTACCACATAGAGATGCCCAGTTCCTTGGAAAAACTTGACTTACAAATAGTTTCACAAGAATTTCAACAATTTGGCCAAAATCGCTCCATTTCATCAGAATGGAAATAATGTATTGCAGGTTCATTGTAACAAAACAACATTTTATTTTTATTTCATCACGTCAACTGAGAAAAGATGATCCACTTCCTCTCTCTGCGCATGGTGTGAAAATATTTCAAAACATGCACCGTAACCCTCACGACAACACACACACGCATGTGCAACACATGTGCATCATTGACAATGAACTTTCCAGTAAACTTCACAACTGTGCCCCCCTCCCCCCATCACCACCTTTTGCAGCTGTGTTTCTCAGTGATCCGTTCACTGCTGGTTGGCAAGATATCACATCAACGTTTGCACCTGTGCTATCAGTCGCTCTCATTATTTTCATACTTAATACACGGAGCTATTTCAGCATTTCCTCTGCTATGAACATTGAGCAAGTGCATTTCTAGTTAGAGGCATTTTGCAAGAGTGTACTCTACATGATAGCGTCTCTGTGCCGGGATATACTGCAAATACACTATGTAGCAATGTTTTTTTCCTGTTTTGACCAACGTGGCATTTATTACATTAGTTTCAGTCTTTCTGTAGTTGCACTTCCCACATGGATATTCAGTGCGGCTTAGATATAAAAGATCATGACTGACTCAGAACATTTGGGTATGAAGATCAACTAACATTTTTTGAGATCATACGTATCCAGGCAGGATGTGTGTGTGTATGAGTGTGCAGATGATGGGAACAGTGATCCAGCCCTGTTTACAGTCACTGTGTGTACGTTGTGACTCAACCTGCAGGAACAGAGTCTAATAATTGCCTTTATTCATTCAAAGGTTTTATGAGATATCTTGTGGCGCTGCTTAAGACTTTTCCTCAGACTGCGATAAACAATCACTCGACCAGTTATATTCAAGGACCCATTTGAAGCCTTGATAATAGTGTCCTCGGGGAGCTATTTATGAAGTATACCTCACACTCAATCCTGGTGTTTTGTGTTAGTTGATTCCCGAGCTCATGAATGTTATTGTGGTTAATACACAGTGAAAAGTGGTTTTGTTTGTCTAAGAAACAAGAAGACGGTGCACTTTATTTTTGTGTCATAATGGTAAACCAGCTGGAACAACCACCAACACCACAGCACAAACCAGCAGCAAGGTGGGGAACAATTGTGCCATTATGATAGTTACTTTAACTATATTTGAATGGAATGAATGCAGAAAATGATCGATGCACTGAAAAATATGATTATTACTAAAAAGAGAGAGATAAAGAAGGAGAGACGATGTGTCAAATCCAAGTTTCCACCTCCTCCAAATCTCCATATATTAAACACATGAGTCAGCCCAGTGAAAACAAGTCTGCCTGCGTGGATCCTGTCCTCCTCTGACCTGTGAGCTCATCTTTCTAAAGTGCGTGTTTACTTACCATCACAGCCACGGAAATTGCATTCAGCAAAGTTTAAATATTCAACACATACTGCTGAAGTTCCATCTGTCCTTTTTATTTCCTCTCAGTTTGTGTTAAACATCTTGGACCTCCGTCGTGCAGGACCTTGCTGTTTCCAGTGCTGTGAGTCAGCCCGGTTCAACTGCCATTATTTCTGTTTTCCAAGAGAAGTCACATGTTCACATCTGAACTTTTCCTTTCCTTCATTAATGCACGTTACGCCTCTTAAAATGCACGTACATACTCCCAGCCCTACGCTCAGCCTGTAATAATGTACCTCACTCTTATATGTTTACTTGAATATGAGGCCCAAACTTCCCCCTCCAGATCAGTCCGAATTCTTGGGAGCTTACATTCAACAAGGCCCTAAAACTGTTTCACAGGAATCTCGGCCCATGCACAGTCATGCTGCAAATATCTCATTCCACCTCAGCCGTAAGGATTGTGTGGCGAGTTCACAGCCCGTTGGAGAAAAATAAAGCCAGAGATCATTAGAAAAGCTTTAGTCGAGAAGCGTTGGTCTCCACCAGAGTGTTTTCAGTTGATCACATGATGAGACCTGCCTCTGGCCAGCTGTAAAGTTTAATTATTCTATCATATTCAAATCAGGCTCAGATGTTACAGAATGGCCTCACATAGCCAATGGCATGAAAACACTCCCTGCACCATTGCACCTACTAACTGAGCCTTTACCGTTCGCATGTTGCAAGGAAAATGAAATTAGTTAGAAGAAGAGGGAGCTTTTTTTCACCCTTCAATTATTCAGGTTTGGTGATCATGCTGTGCTGTAGCCTCATTTTCTTGTTTATAGTTTTGAGATGATCTTGTGCACATGATACATCTTTCCCGAGCTGTTTTTACCTCCCTTTTTCTATCATCATATTTTACAGGAGAGTTAAGTGCCTTAAGTGCCACAGACTGGGTGTTTGTAGCGGATAGAACCATTCTTAACAAACCCTTGCTACAGTGGACTACACAAATCCCATTCACTTGACCTAGCAAGTCGCCAGGCATCAATGTTCAAATCAGCTCAAATCAAGCATCTCCTTGTAACACTTAATTGGATCCTGAACCTCTTCGCCCTGTCAGCAGGCTTCACACTGAATTAGCATGCAGTACATGCATGTTTTTAAATTCATATGAACAGAAGTGATACCCTTAAGAGCTATTAAACTATTATGCAATAAATCTCCACTCACGCTGTACTTTTAATTAACAGCAAAGTCATTTTGTGTCAAATACAACACTGTTACACACTCGTGCACGGGCACAAAAGAGTGATTATTGTGTGATTATTGTGTTTGAAACGTAAATCGAAACATTCATGAACTTCTTTTTTCCTTATTGATGTTTAAAAATTGTACTGCTGAACACCATTTTCATAGTAATGGAAAGCACCACGATTTGAAGCCCATTTATTGTGGGGGTTTTCCCATCAAGAAAAGAAAAAAAAGTTCTGTCTCCTCTTCAGGGCACATAATAGTGGCCTTTATTATCATGGCAGTGACATTTGAGGTTGAGGTTTGTTGTGTTGCGAGAGTCAGCGTGCAGTACAGTGTGCAGTATCAGATTGTTCCCTGCTTTGCTGTGCTGCGTTTCCATGGAAGTGGCAGGAGCTGTTTCTGGAGCTCTCTCCTTGCCATGTGGTTTCCTATGACGTGAGTGATCTGAGTGTCTTCAGCGGACATCTCCATGGCAGCCACTTGTTTTTCCTGGGACACCTTTCATGTGCTGACAGGAATTTTCTACTGAAAACAGAGTACAGGGGTCTGTCTACAATTCCCACACCTGGTCTCGTGTTGGATTTTCCAAAAAGGATTAGAAATGCAACACCAGTACATTTTTTCCTTGTCTCTTTTGATTTGAAACCAGGGGGATTTATCTGTGGAAGCCTCTGTTGTGCTTATTGTGATTAACCCAACCACAGCTTGTAATAAGAGTTTTGAGGAAAATCGTCATGACTCATTTTCATAATCATTCCCACATATTTTCTGCAGAAATCCCCACAAGTCTAAGTTTGTGTCTTCATTAGGTAAAACTTCAGAGTTGCATAAGGTTTTCAAAAAGCACAAGTGAGGACCTGCCATAACAACACAGCATTCAGAGAATACGTTAAATCCAACAGGGAGCAGGAGCCCAGAAGCCCACACACTGCAGGACTCCAGATGCAAACTAAATCAGGCTACACTAATGTTTTTAACTTTTATATCAATATATTCCTTCTTGAACGGACTGCAGCGCAACATTGCTCAATAACTAAACAAAGCCAAGAGCTGGGAATGATTTAACACTAGCTCTTTAAAATGGATGTCCTCTATGACCCATGACACCCATTGTTTTTGAACACAACTTCCTCTGTTTCCACATTTTATTTTGTTCTTTCTAAAGCATGTTAGTGGCTCGATCATGCCTCAAAACGTACTATGTAATATATTAGCAAAACATCTTGTCTTGCTGGGCCAGTGGTCTTTGTATATTACTACTGTTTGCATGTTTACCTATATTGGATAATAATAATAATTTAATGAAATAAAATAGATAAATAGCTTCTCAGTTAGAAACACGCACATTTAATTTCAAATGTGTTTGATATTTGCATGAATCTGGATGTACAAATCAGCTTCATGTCGGGTGGTTCTTATCCTCCACAGCATCATTTATCATTACAATCACGGAACTTACAACTTCTCAGGCATCATGTCTTATTTAAAACATCTAAACAAGTCTTATTTACACTGTAAACTATTTCATGCAAGTCCAGATATGACATGCTTATACTGTGCATCAGTGGTGGAAAGCAACAAAGTACATGTAATCAAGGGCTGTACTTACGTACAGTTTTGAGGTACTTGTATTTTACTTGAACATTTCCATTTTATGCTACTTTATACTTCTACTCCACGACATTTATTTGATAGCGTTAGTTGCTGGTTACTTTGCAGGCTCAGGTTATTGATACAAAATATAATCAGCAAATAAATTATGATGTATTTTTATAGATTAAGCTACCCAGCAGTATATAAAGTAATTAAAATAAGCCCCACCTTTCACAGCCGTAACATTACACACTGATGCATCAATAATTGTAATCTATTAATATATATACAATATTCTGAATTGGGCCATTCTGCATAATGAGTCATTTTGTTGGTACTTGAAGTATACTCTGATGCTAATACATCCGTACTTGCAGGGTATTGCTATTTTTTAAAGTAAAAGATCAGAGTATTCTACCACCACTGCTGTACATGTACATTAAAATCATGTAGTATAGAGAAATATGTGGTTCTCAGTGTCATGCTGTATGAAATGTGTATGAAAGTATTCACACATGTATGAGTCTAGATTTCTTGTCATGTGGTTTTTGGTTGGTGTTGTTTTTTTTTGCCAGTGATCCAGTAATCAAGCGCCCTTTTTGCTGACTCGCCATCCCGGCTCCCCTCGAGGGCATACAGGGTCATTTCTGGTCACCTGATGGCCTCTCTGACGGGAAAGACATGTTCACATTCAGCCGACTGAGCTCTGGTTTCAGCTCTGTGTTCTCTTATCGTAAAGTTCAGGCCTAATGTGCACACATGCGCACATACAATGTAAATATGTATAAGTCATGTACACATACGCACACACTGACAAGTCCTCTCTTTATCTCTTTCACACGAACACACACACACACATAGTTGTCATTGTACACTAAGTAAGTAAGGCTTGATGTATTGAATGGCTCAACTGTGTGCCAAATGATCAGATGGTTTCCAGTAAAGCTCCTGCTGCCAGCTTATGATCCACACATGTTCCAAAAATGTGGCTTTGGGTCATTTTTTATTTTTTATTTTAAATCCCTAGTGTTTGGTCACAACTCCACATCAGACAATCAGAAACTTTGTCTGCTGAGAGTCAAGCCGATTCATGGAACAGAAGGAAGAGCCTGCAAACAAGACACAAATTTCTGTGACAAATCATGTTTGGGAGAAAAGATAAATCAGATGATATCTTTACAAGTGCAGCTATAATTTGATGACATCAATCCTGAGTTTACATGCAGACACAACAGCGATACCCTTCTGTCCTGTGTTATTGTCATTTAAATGCACAAATCTACAAACCCTATTTAAAAATCTGGTGTTTACATAACTGCCAGTTTCTTTGGCCGTAACCTGATGCAGAAGGTTTATGTTTTACTGTATTTCACTTCACTTGCTTTTTGACTTTTCCTTGATTGACATTTACAGTTGAGAGCATTATCTCAATGATCAGTCACTTTTATCTAGAACTTCACTGATATTAGATAATCATTCACATACTCATTATTGTCACTTACACAGAAGAATTACATAAAGTATTGTTCACCTGATAACACCCTGATTATGCAAGAGGTGAATAGTTATACCACATGCATTAGAGTGCCAGGAGTGTGCAGGTGTCACCAGATATGGCGGCAGCATGAAAGCCAGCAGGTATCTGCCACATGGCTTCCAAGCTTTGACTTACAAGGACTCGCAGCTCATCCCTTGTTCTTTGGAAAACGTTGAGCCTGTTTTTTTCTATCGGCTGATGAAGGTCAGGATAGCTGGCAATGGATCAGAAGGGTAGAAGTAAAAAAGACATGATAGCCAAGGGCAAATCAGACCAAATGTGCATGTTAAAGGATAAGGCTGGCATTATTCTATATTTCTCTCAACAAATCCTGTGAAGTTGATCTTTAAATGTGGGTGAGTGAGAGATCTGTTCGGCCCTGGTGTGGGCATTTGTGGGCATTGACGCATCATTTGCAACAGACTGACCGAAGAAAAACAGCCAGCAAACACTTCTGGACTGGAGTGTGCAGCAGTAGATTGGCATTTACTTCTGATATCCATCCCCTTCTTTCTTCATCATACCTGTCGCAATCTATCAGTACATGTTTGACAGTTTCCGGTTTATTGCAGTGAGTGCATAGTAATCTATGGAGTGTTTCATTTAAACCTGTATGTCCTTTTCTCAGACAGGTAATCTCTTCCTCAGCCAGCCCAACCACCCTTAGATTCCCTGGACTAATCAGTGGGGGACGTCACTGCCCACATTCACGTATACACACTCTAATTTGGCCAAATTAATATATACACATGTATACAATCCACACGTCATACATCAATAAGCAATAACAAAATCCAATATCTGTACGATATGCTACTGCTAGCAAACACTTCTGAGAGAAAAGGCACAGTCAGGAAGTATAAACAGCTTTGGGTTCCTCAGAAGACTCTTTTGCATAAGGAAGAGGACACAGGTGAGTAAGCCAGGTGAGCTAACATACATTGCAAATATTAGCACTGCTTGGCGTACCATCAAACAATAGACAGCCGGCATGCCTGCTTGAGGTAGTGGCCCCACTGCTGATTTACAGTGCATCCGGAAAGTATTCACAGCGCTTCACTTTTTCCACATTTTGTTATGTTGCAGCCTTATACCAAAATGGATTAAATTCATTTTTTTCCTCAAAATTCTACACACAACACCCCATAATGACAACGTGAAAAAAGTTTATTTGAGATTTTTGCAAATTTATTAAAAATAAAAAACCTGAGAAATCACATGTACATAAGTATTCACAGCCTTTGCTCAATACTTTGTTGATGCACCTTTGGCAGCAATTACAGCCTCAAGTCTTTTTGAATATGATGCCACAAGCTTGGCACACCTATCTTTGGGCAGTTTCACCCATTCCTCTTTGCAGCACCTCTCAAGCTCCATCAGGTTGGATGGGAAGCGTCGGTGCACAGCCATTTTCAGATCTCTCCAGAGAAGTTCAATCGGATTCAAGTCTGGGCTCTGGCTGGGCCACTCAAGGACATTCACAGAGTTGTCCTGAAGCCACTCCTTTGATATCTTGGCTGTGTGCTTAGGGTCGTTGTCCTGCTGAAAGATAAACCGTCGCCCCAGTCTGAGGTCAAGAGCGCTCTGGAGCAGGTTTTCATCCAGGATGTCTCTGTACTTTGCTGCATTCATCTTTCCCTCTATCCTGACTAGTCTCCCAGTTCCTGCCGCTGAAAAACATCCCCACAGCATGATGCTGCCACCACCATGCTTCACTGTAGGGATGGTATTGGCCTGGTGATGAGCGGTGCCTGGTTTCCTCCAAACGTGACGCCTGGCATTCACACCAAAGAGTTCAATCTTTGTCTCATCAGACCAGAGAATTTTGTTTCTCATGGTCTGAGAGTCCTTCAGGTGCCTTTTGGCAAACTCCAGGCGGGCTGCTATGTGCCTTTTACTAAGGAGTGGCTTCCGTCTGGCCACTCTACCATACAGGCCTGATTGGTGGATTGCTGCAGAGATGGTTGTCCTTCTGGAAGGTTCTCCTCTCTCCACAGAGGAACTCTGGAGCTCTGACAGAGTGACCATCTGGTTCTTGGTCACCTCCCTGACTAAGGCCCTTCTCCCCCGATTACTCAGTTTAGATGGCCGGCCAGCTCTAGGAAGAGTCCTGGTGGTTCCGAACTTCTTCCACTTACGGATGATGGAGGCCACTGTGCTCACTGGGACCTTCAAAGCAGCAGAAATTTTTCTGTAACCTTCCCCAGATTTGTGCCTCGAGACAATCCTGTCTCGGAGGTCTACAGACAATTCCTTTGACTTCATGCTTGGTTTGTGCTCTGACATGCACTGTCAACTGTGGGACCTTATATAGACAGGTGTGTGCCTTTCCAAATCATGTCCAATCAACTGAATTTACCACAGGTGGACTCCAATTAAGCTGCAGAAACATCTCAAGGATGATCAGTGGAAACAGGATGCACCTGAGCTCAATTTTGAGCTTCATGGCAAAGGCTGTGAATACTTATGTACATGTGATTTCTTAGTTTTTTATTTTTAATAAATTTGCAAAAATTTCAAAAAAACTTTTTTCACATTGTCATTATGGGGTGTTGTGTGTAGAATTTTGAGGAAAAAAATTAATTTAATCCATTTTGGAATAAGGGTGTAACATAACAAAATGTGGAAAAAGTGAAGCGCTGTGAATACTTTCCGGATGCACTGTATGTTTCATGCTTTTACCATGTCTACCAAGAACTGCAGACTGACGAATCCTCCTACGTTCACATTAATACACACATAACATGATTTACAACATGAGATGGAGGATGAAGACCAAAACCAACAATTGTTTAGTCCATCTCTCAGTACTTTCTGACTTCCTTCAGCCAGAAGATGTAAATCTTCGGGCCTTATCTAATGCTGATCACACTGTAGTGGAGGAACATATCACCCAGTGAGGCTCAGGAATGTGTTTTTGATCTCTATAGCACAGAGCAGTTTGGCTACACAGACAATACATGTTAGTTTTGCTCTTTTTATGGGATTTGAGAACAATAAGAAAAATATTGAATATCACCATACTTATTCTTTAAACGTGTACTTTCCCTAGTACTGACAAACATTAACCTGTAAAATAATATGCTGAATAAAATAGTAGAGATTATAATAAGTTCAGTGAATATACTGACATGTTGATACATATATTATGTACACATATAACTCTCCTTTTCATTGTTTAATACACTATCTTTTGTTTTCATTCCTGCAGTGTGCTGTGGGCTGTGAAAGTAAATGCGAGTCTACATGGCACAGTGACTATAATGGCTTTGCAAATGTAGCATATCTCAGCACACTAATCAGCACGACGCATCTTTACTCACTGAAATTGGCAGAGAATGCAGTGTAGATGCACTTATCTGTTGATCTATTGCATGCCATAATCCCAAGATCAAAGGACATTTCTGAGGAACTACTAGTCCCACTGATGATTGCTTGTCTGTCAGCTGTTGCTGGTGGAGTGGGAGGTGGAGTGGGAGGTGTCGTAGGCGGCGATGGTCTTTATCTTTAGAGAGTGTGAGGTCTATGAGCGTTTTGTCTGGTGAGTTCATTTATTGATACCCAAGAAAAGTTAGAGTTGAAAGTAAATTCCCTGTAATATCGCTTGAGTAGTGTTTGAGTACGTCTGGGTTGAAGTGTTTGGCCACTGTTGCAAAACTTTATGGTTTCACAAGAAGAAGGAAGTTCTCTATTCAATATGCAAAACTGCTGAGTTTTCTGGCACTGCTTTTGCAAATAATATAATAATATAATAATATCTTGTTATTCACCGAAGAATGAGAACAAAACCAAAACTCTCTTTGAACATTATAAATACCGTTATTTAAAATCAAACCCCATTTGTGGTCAAAGTGAGCAGCATGTACCCTGAACCTTTACTGCACAGATCTCTACACACAGCACACATAAAGTTCACATACAAATACTGCATTGTTTGGTTCCCATGGCGACGACGACCTGTGCCGCACAAGGAATGGGGAGAGTATTTGTGTAATACACATCACAGTGCAACACAGATCAGGCTTCCTGACGTGACAGACACACCCTGTTCCAATAAAAGACTCTCTTACACACAAAGTGGGGTGCATGAGTGTGTGTGTAAGACAAAAACTTAACAATTACAATGCATTGATCATTTTTAGAACAAACTGTTCCACTTCTTTTGTCAACAAACAATAGCATGTGTATTAAAATAAAATGTTTCATAAGAAAAAATGATGGTTTTATAATTCTAAGGGCAATTTTTCCCAACATACAGCACCACAAAGAAGAAAGTATCCCTGCAGTATTGCTGCTCGTTAGTTTGAATGTACGATAACCAAAAGATAGTGAACAAATGTGGATTGTTTGAAGTGTTTTCCACTCAGATAAGATGATCAGGAAGTGAGTCAGGGTATCATCAGAGCGCTGCTCAGCAACAAGCTTGTTAAAGACCTCTTACACACATCTGTTCAGTGTTATTTAACAGCTGATTACATTTTTCGCACAGCTTGTAATTCTGTGCCGTGTAAGGTTGTGTTTGCATGGTGTGTTAAGTATCTTGCGCAGTAACCATCCACCAGAAATACGTCATTTCACTCTGAGACAGTACGCCAGGCGACGTTTGGCAGCAGTGACTCAGAGGGTGTTTCCCAGCAGCGCAGGAGGACTGTTAGGGATTTCTCTTCAGCTGACATTGTTTACATTTCATACCTGATTGAGAGTTACAATCACTCCACCTGTAATTTGGTTTCAGTAAATGCAGAAAAGAAACTATCAGTCATTTACCTGAACTAGCAGTATTTCAGTAATGTCATGGCTTCTATTAAATGAAAGCAAAACAAGCAGCCTTATCTGGTCACACACACACCACTCTTTTTCTAATATATTTTTGCACCTGTGCACTAGCATAATGGTTTGTATCCAGTGTAAATCTATAATGGGTTTAATCTGTTAGATCACTGTGTAGGTGTGTGGAACCACATCTTGTGTGACTCAAAGTAGCTTTTTAGCTACGAGCCCTTTCTCAAAGGTGACAAATTGTGTAACATGGATCAAGTTACCAAGGGTTAATGTGAATATTTCAAAATACTTTGGTACTTGTAAGGCTGGTTTCCAGTGAAACTGTAGGCAGGTTTTCACACTACAATAGGAGCTATAGTAGGAGTAACACTTGACTCAAAGCATTTCTATTCAACTGACAACTTATGTAATAACACTAAATAACCACTTCTGGAAAAGTAAACATATATATATATATATATATATATATATATATATATATATATATATATATATATATATATATATATTTACATTCAGTGGCCACTTTATTAGGTGCACCTGTAAAATCTAATTCAATCCAATACAACAGCGCAGCCATAAAGTCCACCTTTATTGACCTTTAATAAACAGATTGAATTAACACACCTCCGGCAGTCTGAACAAAAACTGACCATTATAAGCTTTGTAAAGGAAGGTGGTGTACCTAATAAAGTGGCCAGGGAGTGTTTATCACACTCATTGTGAATATGACAGATAGTAGTGGCTGCCAGTTGGCAGTGTGGTGCATCTGCAACCTGCTGAAATCCAAAGTTTATTAATGCCAAGTAGCGCATGGAAAGTGGGTGTAGTGGAATTCAACTTTTTGTACAACCCTAATATTCTTGTGTCCTTTGTGTATTGCTTATTTGAAATCTAGTTACATCTGTGATATGCTGTAAGACTACAATAGCCAAGGTCATTTTGAGAAGTGCCAGAAGTGCTCATGCACAATCCCGTCAGTGGTAATGGCTCATAATCAAGGTCTAATTTTGAAGCATTCCGTCATACTCCTGCTTCATCTGGTTTTTCTCCTCCTGCTTGGACCCCCCCCCCCCCCCCCCCCCCCCCCAAAGCAAAGCAGAGCAGGGACATAACAGTGGCAGAGGATTCAGGCTCTAAGAATACTATGAAGATAGAGGTGCAGATTTATAGTATTATAGCCAGGCAACAGAGCAGAGCACAGGGGAGTGGAGTGCTAACAGTAAATCTGGAGGCCTGGAGGAGGAACAGGAGGAGCGTGCCCGTAGAAGACTCTCCGAGGGTGGGACTTGCGGGCTGTGGTGACTCACTGCTACTCCCTGGTTGGCTCTAATATCTGGCATCTGGAGCTCATTGACAATGACAACCATGGCAACCAGCAGTTGTGGAATTGTAAACAGACTGAGAGACTGGAAAGACGAGCAGGAATCAGGCTTTCGCTGTTTCTCCACCATGCGCTCAAGAGCTCCAACGGTGCTGTCAGCTTACTGTATACAGACATGCTGAAGGTCAAAGGGAGCAAATGAGGCAAAATGACCAGAAGCACATACAGACAGTGCGTTAAAGGCCCCTCTCTCTTTGCATAATATGCTACTTTCCGCTGCATTCAGGGGTTGGTGAGGCTTTGTCTAAGAAAGATTCAAAGAGTTATTTTTTGCCACTGTAAAAAGTAAATACAGTGAAAAAAGGAATGGCAAGAGTGGGATGATAAAACCCAACAACATATTAAATATTCATAAACACTTTCCTATAGAATAACATGTTAATAAGGAATTTAAAAGATGTAGCCTTTCTGACCTCGAAAAAGTGTTAAACAATAATATATCCTACTTTCACCATGTTGCAGCAAACTGCTTTATTTTGTTGGATGTTACTGGATTGTAGTTAGCTTCTGTAACCTGCCGCATTTTTTGCATAATCAATACAAATAAAAAGTTGGAAGAATCACTAGGCAATATAACAGTAGCTCCCGGGGAACTACCATTTTAAACATTCTCAGAAGTTCCCCTGTTCCCAGAACTACCAGCAACCCCATACAAAACCATATCAGTTCCAGTCTGAGTGGCACTTTGAGTAACAAACTGTGGGGCTTGAATTCAGTGTGGAAAGTCAAAAACATTCTTACTTACAAGACAGTTCCTGCTGCTGATGATCAACAACATCAGCTCTACCACATGCTAAAGCTACAAATGCAAGAGTCAACATAAGACATTGGTAAACTTAGTTCTTGTAAAATATGGTTCTTAAATTCTCTGTTACTGAAATTCTGATAGTTTACCAGCATGGTCTAAAGTCAAGTGAGAACTTGTGGTGCATTCACTGGTGGTGTTGACAGAAGACATTTTGACATGCAACGGTAAGAAAAAGCTCAGGTGTAATAGCTGAATTCCATTTAGCTGCTCTAGTTTCACGGCCCTGGTAGTGTGCATGCTGTGAAAAAGGCAGATTGGCTAAACTAGGTCCGATAGCTCATTAGCTGTGGAAGGAGCGACACTTTGTAAGCTCCTCCTCGTGGGGGTTTTCCTGATTAGACTTCGTCTCAGGACCATGTTGGAGTGTGCAGGCTCTCTCTGCCTCTGCTATTCATTTTGTTGCACCTGTTAATAAAGGACAACTTAAACATTTAAAATGTTTATTAGTACATTACTTCATGTCATTAGCAGCAAGGCTATTCCCAACTTTTACCGAAAGCAAATGAGCCAGACACAGCTAACTTCACCGGTGTGTGCAGGGCCTTTTAAAAACTGAGCAGAAGTGTCTTTTTGCATACAATCATTTCTTTGATTAGGTTGACAAATAGGGATCCTGTCAAAACCTCATGGGAGCAGCTGTTAAATGCAAAACATAACAAAAGAAATTGAACAGCTGCTAGTCCAGCACTGCAAGAACCTACGTCTATGTAAATGTGACAATCTTATATTTAGAATCAAAATGTAGCTGGAATTGTTTTGAATATAAATGGATTATCTGACTATGCAAAATGATCCATCACGTCTGTCTTTGGGTTATTTTTATCTGCCCTTTCTCAGGAATACACAGTGTGGGTTCAGTCCATGCCGTATTGGAAAAAGAGGGGACTTTTTTTCCCCCTCATTAATACAGTTAATGTTTCACAGATCACACGGCCACGTTCAAAATCTTTTTTTTTACTACTACAAGATAACAAACAAGCATAAATAAATCACAGCAGACATGACACTACTCCCTTTTCACAAGTAGAGTTGATTACATTTGTGTGATTTTTATATTATTCATCCTTCTGTGGAAGTGAGACGTCAAACTGGAAATACTGGAGTTCACAAAATCCCACATCCTACTTGTGATGCAACTACGAAGCTGACGTGAATGGATTTTCCCGGTCAGCAGGTTGTATTCATCGAAAATCCAACATGACGTCCGGCACTTCATTGTGCTATAATCAGTCAGTCCAGCTAAAGTCAGGGACATTGTGCTCGGAAAATTGTCAAATTTTCATACAGCCAAGGTCTCATTTTTGTACAACCATTATTATCATTAAAAGTGAAATATTAAGCCAATATTGAGGTAAGATTTTAAATGTGGCAGATTAAAAATAACGTTATCTCACTAATGATAAGAACTGCAGTCTCCTCCACTCGGACTGATAAGCACTATTTTAAAGAATGATATCCAGAAACACTCCTTCAGGTTACACAAAACACAAGAAATGTATTTTGCACATAGCAGCCGAAAACCTCTATGACACATTCAAATGTTATAAAGTTACCTAACTGACACGATGCATGCTCTACTTTAACTCTTTACAACTGTTCCTTGGAAATCATCCTTCCACCTTTATCTGTTCTCTGTTTTGTGTAAACTGTATGACAGGTTTGGGTACAGCTGTGGAGGGAGGGCAGATGGCTACTTCCTCAGAAAAACCTGATGTGGGAGCTGTAATGGTTTCAGATTGGTTGCCTTTGATGCAGTGAGTGGTTTGGGAGGGTGTGGTTATGAGCGCTCTGACTCTTCAGTACTTGTTCTCTAGAATCACATGACCAGAGAGTACCAGAGAATTTCGACTGAGCGACGCACCGATGCCGCGTGCTTTTAATAGACTTCAGCTGAAGGTCAGACTGGTTTCAGCTGTCAATCAGGCCTTAAAGGCGCAATGCCTTCTGAAAGGTTGCTGATACTTCTCTTTAAATACCTGGTAAATAACAACACAAGTAGAGATCACTGACAGATGCTCCAAACCACTTAAATGAATCAAACAAATAAAACACTCATCTTATAATATACAGTACAGAATCATGCACGTGTTTTCTTGTGCTTCCCCATCTATCTGCACTTCTTTCCCTTTTGTATTGTGTTTACATGGAGCTTACTGGGAAGGAAGGGGTTTTTTTTATGCTCAGCAGTTTTGCAGCAGCCTGCACTTATTTGGTATCATTCCACACAAAGGGTGGATTCAACACTTCCAGCCTCATCCTGCGCTCAACTCCTTAAAATGAATTCAGAAAAGTGATTGATAATGCTTCCCAAATCCCCTAATTGTTTAGTTCTGAATAATCAAAGGATTTTAAAGGCGTTTTTTTTTTTTGGTGTTGGTGGCGGTGGTGGTGGGGGGTGGGAGGCAGGGAGGGTATTTTATGTTTTACAAGGAAATTTCCAAAACAGTCTTGCAGCTTTCTCTGGTACATAAATTACATTTATAAAGGGGCCTCTGAATGTGTATTTTCAAAGAAACGTGTTGGTTTGATATCAAGATTACTGAGGGAGAAAAAAAGGACCACTTACAGCACACAAATCACCTCAGAGACCCTTTTTCTCTCTGAAACCTCTGCGCTGAGCCCCATTGGCTGAGAGGGAACCGTAAAGTGCTGTGGAAGCAGGTAGCAGGAGCTCGTTCCCGTAATTATGTTGGATGTGGAGGTTATTGCAGATTCCCGTTCATCCATCATTTTAGCACTTTGCTGCAAATGTGCATGCGTTCCTGGCTGTGGTCTCTCTTAATGTTATGTACAGTGTAGACATGAAGGGTCTGTGAGTTCACAAGGGTACAGAAGCTGCATCTGGGATAGTAATTAATTCATAAGTCTGTGTACAAATCATCAGTGATTTTGGTAGAACGTCTGTGTTTCTTCATTGTTTGGGGTCCAATAGACGCCACTGGTGCATGTGTGCAAAAATCTTTCCAATTCTTTCCGTCAAATATATTGTTTCTTTTCTTCTGACCATATTAAAAGTAGAAAAATATTGACGTGGTAACCCCTCCCCCTCTGCCACAAACTGGGCTTGCACATTTGATGAAGGTGACAAAACACAGAAGTGACCCTAAAGCATTGTTGTCACACCAAATAAGGAAGTATTTCATGTTTTTATACGTTATATAAGCTACGCACGGGCAAACATATGTTGTACAGTGTTATGCTACATAATGACGGCAGAGAGGAACTCCCTGTTAGATCTCTTATGGACAAACTGTTCAATAGACTTATTTGGGATTTGGGAAGGATTGTGTTGCATAGAAAGCACTGTCCACATCAGTCACAGATATAGATCATATAAAAATCCATTGTATTTAACCTTGTTTTACCACTGGGGTCTGTGAGACCCCAAACAGAAGTAATACATAATTTTCTGTGGTAAGTCATGAAGTATCTAGCTGATAAAACAATGTTAAGTATATTTTCTCTGTTAAAGAGACCCCGGGACATCCAGGACCCCCATAAAAGTAAAGCACTCACACACATACAGATGAAAACCAGGCAGTTTTTTGCAAAGGAAGAGGGCCATGGAGCACAGGATGTGTTGTTCTAAAAATAATCCTGACAATAATTCACAGAAGAAAGCTGATGTAACTCATAGTGCAACTAGATGGAAATCTTTCTCGATTAGAGGCTTTGTCCGCTTGCATTGTTACAGTTTGCTTTTAGTCAGCTGAAGTCGGACTGTTGTCTCGCTGAGCAGGTGAACAGACACGCTGCTGTTAAATTTAAGAGCACGTTGTTCCAGAGAGTTGGCAGTTTGATGACTGGCTGAGTTAACGGTAAATATGTGTGAAGTACACATGTTGTTTTTCTTTGTGAGCAGTGTGTTTGTGTACAGGGTGAGGGACACTTCTGAGAACTTGTATACTTGCCATTCATGTTATAAGCAAACTGCTGCATCATTATGTATGTGCATGTGAGAGCATGTTAGGTAACGCTAACACCTACAGAGAATCCAGTGAGTCACAGGAGAATTAAAAGGAGTCAGCTCTAGTTCTCTAGAAGACTGGATTGTTATTCTACACTTCTGGTGTATTTTGTCTGAAGCAGCTGCTCTTTGATAGAGGAAGATGTTATCAGCCCAGAAAATAAGAATGAGATATTATTTTGCCCTGTTTGAAGCTGAAGCTAAGCGTGTGGTGTCTTCTAGGAAATGAGATTAAAAGAGAATCTTTAAAAGCTCTTGATGTCTGATGAATTGATAACTCGTTTGCACTACGTGTATCTCTAAAAACACAGTGTCACATAGAGCAGTGGTTTCCCATCTGAGGTCGAGCACACTTAATATGAAATTTAAGAGGAAATTATGAACTTGTGGCCTGACCCCTGTAGCAAGTTCACGAAACCAAATGTGACCAACCAAGTTTAAGTTTACTTAAAAGATCCATGAATATAATCTGTAGTGAGTTTCACTTTTAGTGAAGTTAAACACTGTTAGTCAATTTACTCTTCCTGCAGAAATAAAGTTTTAGTCATCATCATATAACAAAACCAAACACTGAGATCTCATTTCATAGAAAAATAGTGCTCTTTATTATAAATTAATGAAACGATCATACAAATATAAATAAGTGCAAAGTTGTATCAGTCTGCTTGCTTCGTCAAAACTTCTCAAATATCTTCAAGCATCCACAGCCAGCGGGTTTGGCTGGCAAAAGTACATCTTTATAAAAGACAGCCCGAATACAGATTTGACATTTCATCTTCACTCATGTAAACTCATGAAAATAAGATACATTTGGACTCTTCACCTTATTAGGAAAAGACAGACACCGTGTTTAATACATTCATTTGTGAGCGATGGCGGTCCTGTCTGTTGCCACAAAAACTACCACATCTTTTGGTGTACATACTCTCCTCACCACTGAAGCCGTGTATATAAAAAGTGTGACTTATAGGATTTGCACAATAACTCAGCAGTGGTACTGTTCGCTCAAGTAAGATCCTGTAGGATTCAGTCGTGTTGGTGTTCCAACAAACTGTTGTCTAGTTCAGGCAAGTTTGGCATAAACCCTTCCTCTAAACAAAATATCAGAAACACATCTTCTTTCCACATTTTCTGGTCTTAAAACATCTTATAAGATTCAGATACAAAAACAAAAAAACAAAAAGTTCAGCCTTTTTTCCCTAATCGTTGCTGGTACAAATATGCACCCAGACGAGCCATCAGTGTCCACTCATTTGTACTCTTAAGTTTCCATTGTCACTTGGTCAGAGCTCCCGGGATGCTGGACGGACGCGTGTAATACGTCCAAGATTATCATCCAAGGTCAGCAGAAAAAGCCAGACCAGCTTTAATGGATGGATGATTTTCTGAGGCTGATGTCGGCGGCCTCACAGCACATTGGTTAGCAGCAGAGGGGAACTTGTGTGTCATCAGACTGGAGACAGCTGACTGTGAGCCTCACTTCAGTTTTCAGTAAATTGTGCGTCATCACATCACCGGCCGGGTTATCTCTCTTTCATACCACCAGATTACAGCTTTCTTTCTCTTTGGCCCTCTTTGTGAATTAGTCCCCAATCCATGTGGACCTCAAGAGACGGAGGCCCACATCTTGTCAGTACAATCCCGGGCTTGACTCTCTCTACTCTGCTTCATTGTAACTCCTCATGTCTTCCAACTTAGCTGTGCTGAAACCCATCCAGTTTCTTTGTTACACTCTCAAGTCTTTGCCCGTTCAAGAGCATCGGTGCAACGCCTCTAGATAGGAGCATCATACTCCTGGAGGAACTCCTTAAGAGGATGAGGAAGTTGGTCTCTTTTAGAAGAAATGTCCAAATGTCCATTGACTGTTTTCCTGCACAAGTGCTGCAGGGTGGACAAGCTGCAGGAGAGAGGTTTGATGAGCTCCAGAGGGATCTTCTCCCCTCCAGAGTAAATGTAGTAGATATTCCCACTGCGAGTGTTCCCTTTGCTCTGAGACATGTAGTAATGGACCAACTTGAGGACGCAGTCAAAGTGGGGGGCAGACTGAATGTTCTTGGGGTCTGTTTGCAGGTAAAAAGAGGCCTGGTCACATTGGATACGCAGGTTCTTGGTGCCCGACGCCGTCTTGACGCTGAGGGCGAACAGGTGCCGGTTGTCGGAGCTGTCCCGGATGAGGAACGCGCCGGTGGCCTCGGCCGCCAGCATGGCGTTGGCCTCCTTCCCAGTGATGGCGCCCCAGTAGAAGCCACTCTCCTGGAGCTTGTGGAGCGTGGTGAGGACCATCTGGTACTGCGTCTTGGAGGCGAAGGTCTTGTAACGGTGAGACAGCCGCATGTTGGAGTCCAAGAGGCTGCTGCTCATTGCGGAGTCAAACTTGCTGTGAGTTACCATGGCGCTGTGCCCGCTCTCTATAGCAGCCTGGGGGAGCACCGGGCGCCACACAGACAAGAGAAGAAGAGGTGGGGTCAAACAGAGGTTCAGAGGGTTGTCGTGGAGGGCACAAAGAGGTCAGTCCGTCTGGAAATGAAACACCTGAAGAGACAAGAGAGGAGGAGTTTGAGCTCAGTGTGGAAACATTAAAATGCAGTTTTAAAAGTTGAACTGACATCCAGTCGTAGCCGAGATCTGCTTTACTCATGCTGAGGTCTAATACTAGTCAACTCCTGCAGCTGTTTTGGAAACTATTTTTCCAGATGTGGAAGTTTAAACATCTCTGGTGATGATGGATAAATTGCCCCCAGAGCGCCTGGACTTTTTTTGTCATCTAGAAACAAAAAGATATCGACCCAAATTGTTTCAATTGTGGTTTTAACAGCGTGTTTAACCCAAAACGCTTCCATTTCACTTCCAGCCATTTCGGGGAAACTTTTTTGTGTAATCTGCCCTCGGGAGTCACCACCGCGGTCAGTTCCAGTAAGGACATCGTAATCCTCATTGCGCAATTTACATGCTGTGACCGGCTTCACCAAACAGACTACCTCGCTTAGACAAACACATTATTCATCCACTTTTAAATCCTGCTTACACACAGATAAAGAGTGTTAATGTGAGAAAAAAAAAGACAGATCCTCACCTCTAAGGCTTCTCCAAACTCGCTTTAATAAGATAAATCCAAGTAGATGTAGTTCACAGTTACCCTGCGGTTTGTCTGTCAGGATGAAAGTTCTTTGCCAACAAACTTAAGACTTAAAGTAAAGTCGTTTTCTCGTTGTGTTTCCGTGCTGCTCCGGCGAGCTGTGAGTTACTAGTGAGCGTGGAGGAGGAGAGGAGGGCTTATAAGTGGAAAAAAAGAGGAGGAGGAGTCTGCTTCCAGTAAAGCATCTCTCTCTTGGCAGATTGACAGGAAGCATATGTTTATTTTTTTTAAAGGATTCCTGCTATGAGAAGCGCCCGCCCCCCTCCCTGTTCCTCCACAACGAAGTTAAGGAGGAGTTCCAAGCAGTGCGTATTTACCTTTGGTAACCTGGAGTCTGTCTCTTCAGTGTTTATAAACACTTTAAAGAACACACATTTCAGTCGTTTGGGGGGAATTAAAAAAACTAGAATTAGATAATCCCTTTTGATTATATGTTCTTTTCTCTGTTGTAAAAGTTCCGCTTTGGCGTCGAGTGTGAGGTAATGATTCAGTCCGTTTCTGAGAAATTCACTGTAATAGCAGCTCGCATGCTGGGCACTACTTCCCCATAGAGGGCGCCAGACTTTGGGGAACTTCACAGCACGTTAAGACTTTTATTTCCCAATAGCAGCAGCTGGTATCCAAGGGCAGCAGGTTATTATTTACTGGTTGCTGTGAAGTTTTATATCTGTTTTCCCCCTGCAGCGTTAATGACCTTATTTTATGATTGAACTTCCTCATTAAGATCCATATTAAAGCCAAGTGAGGGCTCTCTCTCCAAATGCACTTTGTTAACATGTCATTATGAAAATGTGTGCTTTAATACTGTACTTAGTTAATCAGTTATTTATTTCTTGCACATGAGGCCACATGCAGCAGACACCAAACATGCTGCTGCAACACCGACAAGAACATGACTTATTACATATAACATAACATTACAATGCAAACAAAGAGCTTTATTTCCTGTCCCGACGTTTCTGAATAAAATCTGCCACCAAAAAAAAGTTTAGTCTAAAAAGTAACATTCATAAGCAGTATACAAACATTCAATAAAACACACTATAATGTAGTTGTAAGTGTAAGTGTGTTAATGTATTTGGCATCTGTAACGCCTCCTGTGGGTACACATACAGTAAGTGGAGTCTGGAGTATAAACAGATAATGAATGACAATATAGTAAAACACAGTTGTCTTCATAGGTGAAATTATAATTGTTGATATATATATAAATACTGTACATTCATAAACACTTTAAAATGCCCATATATCTGCTTACAACTACATTATAGTGTGTTATAAACCATTTATTGAATGTTTATGTAATGATTATAATCATTCAACCAGAAGAACTCATCAGGAAAAAATGGCCATTTTAATAAAAAGTAGCTTTAAAATGTTCTATTAATTAACAGTTTTTTGGCGTAGCCTTATCTAAGATGTGTTAGATATCTTTGATGGATAGTCCACTGCTGATCCCCTCCCGCTGTGGTGACCCTAACTCTTCTCCTGACCTTACCCGTACCGTAAGACCTTCTTCATCATCATTTTATAATAAGGTGTAAATGAGCATTAGGCTGTCTAAAGGAAGTGTGACTTCAGATCCTCACGTAAAGTCTAATCTTTGGCAACATGCGTGTGACTGATAGAGTGCTCATACCATCCGCATCAGCTCCCTCCCTGCTGACTCAGCTATGACCACCGTCAGCCTCAGGTGGTCATTGTACGGCAGATTAGCTGCAGGCCGTGGTGTCATGTCAGGCTCATTTTACTCATCAGAAGATGGGGAAAATGAAAAACCTGGAAATCAGCAAAATAGCTCTGAAACTTCTTGGCATGGATTGGTTCAGTTCTCAGAAACAGATACAGAGAGTCGGTTTTGGTGTTAGTTTTACCAAACCTCGGCTGGGAGCTGGACAGAGGGAGGGGCTTGTGGGTAACGGACTGACGCCACAGAGCCTGATGGGCTTTGGTAAAAGCCAGCTGTGTCCACAGAGGTGAGTCAGGTGTTGTCTGATTCAGACCACCAGCAGGATGAGGGGGGAAGGGAAATCACTAGGATAGCCTCGTAACAGTCCCCTTGTTTCCAGAAAATCTATTGTGTCATCATCGTGAGGCATGTATTTAGCATCCAAAGCCTCCCCTGGGACCACAATGAGAGTCAATGGAGGGGAGAGGAGCAGTAAGTTGTCTCGAGCTGGGAAGGAGAAACCCCCACACTGTGTTTTAGCTCACCATGTCTCCATGGAAACCACTATGCACATCATTACAGCGTGCTGACTTGGCTTTTCAGCATGTCTTCTGTAATTTCCCAAGTCGATTACACTTTTGATGGAGGGGAATAGAAGGACCTTTAAGTGGAGCGAGGTGGAACAAAAAACGTTGGACAAAAAAAGACCTGTAACTGCCCCCTGACGTCAAATACTTAAAATAAATAAATAAAATGAAATAAATAAACCAGACAGCGTACCAGAGGTCAACCCTCAAATGGCAGGTTAGGAGGAGGCGGCTGACGAACCAAGTGACCTGGAGCTGAGAAAGCTTTGAACTGTGTTGCTGCAGCACGCCGCGGGACTCCAGCCAAACATCTGAGGCTCACAGTGTGAGGCTTGGCAATGACCGATTTGGCTCTGTAGGCTGTGTGTGTGTCTTTTACTTCTAGTAGGTTTACAGAATCTAAATAGAAAACCAAAAACACCCTTTTGTATGTGTCATCTTATGTATTGCGTATCCCGGCTCAACTGAATGTATCTAGCCTCCTAATAATCTAGGCACATTTCAATTCACATGCAAAGTCAATGGATTGGTCCTTGCTTTAGTGGATGAGACAAGGCCTTGCATGATAGCTTCTTGGTCTAAACCACTGTTTAGTGGAAAAGGCAGCTGTTTAGGTTTTCCCACACTGACTCAGAAATTTACTCTAGCTCATGGTTCCCGTAAACCCGCTGGGTATGAGGGGGGGAAGAAAGCGGACCTCTGGACTGGAAAGAGGGGTGAAAGGCAGAAAAATGTTATTCACCAAAATATTTTGGAGCTGCTTGGTCTTCCAGAATTTCACTGAACAGGGGGATCTTTTAAAAGCTCTGCGTGTCTTGCCAATTTTATCAAATTTATTTGTGGCGTTAGCAATTACAAAGGTGCCGCTTATTCAGGTTGAGTCTTTAAAGAAGGTTGAATTTAGAATAAAATCTTTGTTTTCTAAAAATGTCCAACTTACTGAAACCAGGATACTGCATGAATGAAAGGGTGGTAAGAGGAAACACTGTTGTTGCTGTGAGATGTGAGCTACACTGTATGATTCAAATTAGGTAAATTACTGTGGAACTGTCACAGATGATCTGAGATATGCAGGGAGGGTTCCTGGTACATCAGGCTATCTAATTCCTGTTAGCTCTGTGTCATTATCATGTGCAATAGCTTTACTTCCTGCCTCCACCTGCATGAGTTCCTTTGTTTTAATGTCACAATGCTGTAGAGGATTGCCATCCAAAGCTGTATAAAACTTCCTTGTTGGTTGAGCAAGACCCCTTCTGTGTGATTACCAATCATCCAGTAATAATTTCCTGGTAACCCTCTCTCTCTCTCTCTCTCTCTCTCTCTCTCTCTTTCTCTCTCTCTCTCTCTCTCTCTCTCTTTCAGTCTCTCTCGCCCTCTCTGTGTCTTGCTGTCAATGTTGTTCTTTGTGTGTTTTGGTGAATTATGGGAAGTGTCATGTGTGACCACCACAGATGAACATGAACTACAAGCCACAAAAGCCCTGAGTGGCAACACTGTTTTTCACAACTCATTCTTTGAAAAATAGTCACAGACTGTTTTTTTTACTTTTGGTATCAGTATTAAACTTATTTATGTATTTGTTGTTGACTAGAAACATGTTCGAGTAGTATTTTCCCGCGGTATGTGGAGTGACGCCAGGAATTCTCTTGAGAACATTTTGTTCACGAGTGTCAGAGATTGTTGTCTGCACACTGATGGCGCAACACTGCCGCGGAGCGTTACTGTAAATTTACAGGGAAGAACTCTCTGTTATCATCAACTCTATCACTTATTTCTCGTTTATACCCCTTAGTAGGAAATGACTGCACCATGTGAGCACTGATGTGTGGTGTAAAAACTTAACACAGTGGTTAAGAGTTGAAGAAAATTAAAGGCAAAATAGAATGAAAATGTAAAAGAAAACATATGACTGACATAAAAGCTCACACATAAAGTAAATTAACTTTTCAGCAGAAAAGGTGAGATCCTTATGTTATTTTCATCATACACACTCCTAATTGTGCACTCGACTGTATTTCTGTCTGTAGGGTGAATAAAACCGGTCTCCACCCTTCTGCACCAGACAGGGAGTGTTTCTTTTTGTTTCAGTTAGCACGTTACGTTACAAACGGATGGCAACGGATGATCACCTGAAAAGGTGTGAAAGCTGACAGTGAAATCCAATGTGACACTCTTGGCATGACATGGAGTCTATTTATAGACGAAAGTATCATCACTGCCACTGCTGCCTTCTGGGAAGAGCTAAAAGCAGAACTCAGTGCTATTAACTTGTACCTTCCACGTCCACAAAATGATCCGGGACGATATTTGACATCACAACTATTCTAGTAAAGCATGTGACCTCTTTACCTTAATGTTTTGATAGTGGAAGAAGTATTCGAACCATTTACTTCAGTAAAAGTATGAATACCACACTATGAAAATACTCCAAGTATAAAAGTGTTAGAGACAAACTTCACTTAAAGTATCAAAAGTAGAAGTACTCATTATGTCGAATGATCCCTATCAGTTTTGTATTATTATATCATTGGATCTTTATTATTGATGTATTAATATGTAAGCGGTACTTTAATGTGGTAGCTGGTTATTGTGGAGCTAATTATAACTATTTTATACAGTGTTTGAGAGTTTAATCTGTAATGATGCATTATATGTTATGAGCTGATCATATGTCTTGTGTGTAAGATCTTAATCTGAAAAGTAACTAGTAATTGTAGCTGTTATATAAATGTAGTGGAGTAGAAGTATAAAGTATCATAAAATAGAAGTACCTCAAGTTTGTACAAAAGTACAGCACTTGAGTGAATGTTACTTTCCACCACTGGCATTGATTATCCCTTGAAAATGTCATCCATCTATCTCCCAACAGCTGTGTACTGGATCTTTTTAACAGAGGCCTATCACCTTGCAATGGAAGCTCTTTGAATTTTGTGACGCACTTTCTGGCATTGTTCGACATTGGCCCTGCCAGCAAATGACCAGCAAACTTTTCAACTCCAGGCACCACTCCAATATTTACATAGCATCACACTGTAGCCCATTGACGGGGCCAGTGCCAATTCTGCTCTTCTCTCAGGGTTAACAAGAGGAGGAGCAGGAGGAGGAGTAAAGCTTTTGATGTGACAACAGGAGAGCTGTGATAAACTTGCTCATTTTCCAGAGCTTGTTTACTTTCCTTCACACTTATTTTCCTGGCATAAGCCATTGAGACAATAATAGAACAATCTAGTGCCATTGTGATAAGCTGCAACTGGAAGAACATGTGGGTCGGTTGCCAACATTTTAGCCATGTGACAGTGAGCTGGGAGCTTCAGCTAGTGCTATTATTGAGACAGGCATCACAGGACTAATTCCTGTGAGACCCATGCCAGGGTTTCAAAACCCTTTTCTTTCCAAATCACATATAGCTGACACAATGTGGCAATAACTATTATGACATTTAGCGCTAACTTGTGAAAAGGAATACAGGAAACACACAGTTTGACAGCGCAGTCATGATGTTGAGGAAGAAGTTAAAGAAAGAAGCGAATGTCACAAGCGTCATCAGGGCATCCAGCGTGTCATTATTTTCCACCACGAGCCACATTGTGCTAGATGTGGTTGCTAAGCACATGGCACCTCAACGTTTACTGGAAAGCTGAAGTTCAAATGTTTGAGATTATAGTGTGTAAGTCAGCTGATCCACATTGCACCACATCACATTCTTCACTTTCAGGGGATTACAGACTGAAGAAAGACTAAAAATAAATGATGAAAGTGTGAAATAGTCTTCTTAATTGAGGAGATTCAAATGGGTGCAAATCCTTATTTACTTTGAGAGGAGTAGTTTGATAATTTGGGAAATGAGCTTAATCACTTTCTTGAGTTTCAGTTAGATGAGAACATTAGTATCTGGACGGTAAATATGTAGCTGGAGCCAGCAGCCGGTTAGCTTAGCTTAGCATAAAGACTGGAAGCAGGGAAACAGCTAGCCTGGCTCTGTCCAAAAGTAACAAAATCCCCTTACTAGCACCTTTAAAGGTCACTATTTAACACGTTACATCTTCTTTGTTTGATCTTTGCCGAAAACGAAGTGTAAAAGCACAAATTTGCTGTTTTAGAGGAGGTTATGCCTCGGACTATTTCTTGGTCAGAACCAGTTGCCAGGCAACCATTGGAGACTTCAAAGTTACTAGTACAGACCAAGAAATATTCCGGCACATAACAGCTTGTAAAAAAGCCAGTTGTTGTTTTTGTTACCTTTAGACAGAGCTAGGCTAGCAGTTTCCCCCTGTTTCCAGTCTTTGTGCTAAGCTAAGCTAAGCTAAGCTTACCGGCTGTATCTTCATATTTACCATACAAGCATAAGAGTGGTAACAAATGTCTCATGTAACTCTTGGCAAGAAAGTGAATAAGCGTGTTTCCCAAAATGTCAAACTATTCTTTCAAGATATGTTTTGATGTGGGAGTCATGTGCAAACAAGAGGGGAAACTACTTAACACCCTGAAGGAATGAGCAGGCAATCTGCACCGCTTTGATCTCTGCACTTTCCGACCAAAATCAGCATGTGAGGTCATACCAGCGTGGCGGTACTGAGTTGCATCTGGAGATGCACATCTGTCACACTTCCAGAAACAGGCAGTGTCCAGATCATGATCAACTGCTGCCTCAAACATTCAGATTGCATCATGGCAGATAATACGATTGATCTGACGCTGCCCGCCTATCTGGCCTCGCCTGCCGCTGCCGCCGCCATCCGTTTATCAGTATCAAATGCTTGGAAATAAAGGGAGCCAATGACATAATCGGGATCTTCAGAATGGACTTTGATTCCCACAAACCCCAGAAATAGCTGGCTGATGTCATTGGGCAGATGGTAATAAATCTGTCTGCACTATAATAGCAGGTTGGCTGAGAGATGCTGTTAGCTGAGAACACCTTATGTACATGCTCTCAAGTAAAGGGTACGTGCTGCCAAAACACACATGCACAGAGCACACACAAATATGCATACAGTATTCATATGCAAATAGAATAATACGCTGGTTATCCATATGCGTCTACACTCAGGAACACATGTAAACGCAATCACGCACACTTCCTCCACAACACAGTAGTAGTAACTTGATCCTGAGTTGTGCCAGTAAGTCTGACATTTCCGGATAGATTTAGTGTGTACGTGCAACGTTCACACACACCGGTTTTGTGGTTACCGTCCAGATAAGAGCGCTGATAGCGGCCTGAGATACATGCCAGGCGGACAACAGGGACATTTCAGAGGATCAGAGGAGTTTTTAACCTGGGAGATGTCGTGTAATTCAAGTGGAGGCAGATCTTGATTGCAAGTTCTTCCCTCAATGATAAGTCGCCTTTCCCTTCATACTCCACATTGTCTGAAGGGCCTGACTCAGTCGCAGATGTTTGAGGGTACTACCCAGGATGCATCAGTCACCCAGAGGAAAGCTTTGATCCCAGCTATTCCTTCAGTCAGTAAATGACTCCATGTGTGTGTATGACTGGGTCTTCGATGACCTTGCACGAAATGGCAGACACAATGAGGTCATATCAGGGGACCATAAACTGACTATAAGCCAATGGGAGTGTTGAATAGAGCCTATTGTTTCTGGTGCAGGTGTGTGTTCTGCTAGAGTGAGTTACAGGGGCTCTCTTTCATCTTCTCAGTCATAATCTGTGACTGTCCTGGTTTTAGATACAGCTTCTAATAAAATTGCAGCTACATCATCGGGCAGTATGTGTGCATTTCTTCTTCTTTCGCAGCTCTGTTCTCTTTGTTTCGCAGACGTCGGTCTTTCATCGTAGATGTGAAACTCCTACACTTTGAGGTTTGTGACCTCTGCAAACAGCAACTCAGTGTCCCCGAGAGGCCTAACAGAGGGAGCTCCTGTCTCCACAACCTCTCCTACATGTACTCGGATTGCACACTTCACACAGAGGAGCTCTATGGGCTCAGTGAGCTCTTTAACTTTTTTTTATTTATTATTTTCTTAGAGTAACAAAGACATTAATCACAATAATGAAAAAAAAAGAGTTCTGCAGCACTGCAGGCGTCTCTCTCTCTCTCTCTCTTTTCGAGGCATTTCCTTTTGTCCCCTTCTGGCTGGGCACTCCCTGAAGACAGGAAATTCTTCTGGAGCGGCTCCAAACCACGGCCTCCTTTTCCCTCTTTTTCCCGGCCTAAACTGGAAATCTTGGAAGGAGGGTACAGTCTGTCCCAACTTTCGACCCACATGTAAACAAACAATCTGCCTGTTCCAGAAATCGCAGCAGTTCTCATCTGAGATTTCTGCACTGCCTGCAATCAGCACGAGATAGTATACGGTGTACAGGACGCTCCATTAAGGCATGAGGAAAAGCGTAAAAGTCCCACAGGGAAAAATGTGCTTCTTTTCACACCACATTAATAAAAAAAACTACTGAGTTTCCCAGAATGGGAGCCACCCACAGTTCAATGAATGTGCAGAAAAATCCCACAATCCCATTTTCCCGCTGGGACAAACAACCTTCTGTCTTGTTCGCACAGTTATTCTGAAGGCCCTGCATCAGCAAGTTCGCTCACAAAAATATTGTACACAAGAAAAAAAAGTAGATTCTTCTTTCCAGTAAATCTAATTGATGTGGCACTCAGACAGCGTCTCTCTCTCTCCCTCAACTCGATTCTGTTCAGTCAAACTCGATTCCTTGAACTGATTACATTCAGGAACAAATACTTTAGATTTAAACGGCATCATTTCTCAGTTGTAATCCAAGAATGCCAGTAACTGCAGTCACTACATTGTCTCTCTGTTATATCACTTACAGTACCTTTTATGAGCTGAGCATGACCGTCTATTGCTTACGACTGGGTCATAAATGCGAGCACGCTCCGGATTCAATCGGATGGATTGTAACAGGAGAAGTGATAGAACCTGTTTGTTTTCACACTCTATTTATTTCCTTACACTCTCGTATCTGGGTCATTATGTCACCTACTTTAGGTTTTAATAGGAAGAACTGTAGCAGGAAAACTGCATTTGATATGAAAAGAGGAGAGATCAGGGATGTCTCCTTTCAAACTCATGCCTAAACATGCAAACAGCAGCTGCCCAGCTTTTCACCATTTTAATGTTCAGATATAAGAATCACTCGCTTTATTTCAAAGAAGTGAGGTCATAGATCTTCATTTCTATTTCTGCTCCAGCGAGTTTTAATAAGATGTTTTTATATGCGGGCAATTGTCAAACTTACACAACTGTATGTTTGCGGGAAAATACTGCAGTAAATCACATATTCCACATCCCTGCTGTATGTCACTCCCCGCACTAGACACAAGGCAAACCTTTACTGCTTTTCACTACCACTGTTATAACATCACTCTCAACACTAAGATGCAGTGATATGCAGCGTGTGCAGGGTTTATGAGTGTGTGGCAGGCAGAGAGAGATACAGGGAGAGATATAGTGGATAGTGGCGCTTTGTTGTGGCCATTTTTTAAACTCCCTTTCTCAGAAATCCTGCCCCGAGGATGAATGCAGAGTCCCTCGGCCGGGCAGGAGATTCCTGAAGTGATTCGAGCACGATTTATTCTTCCAGTAAACACAACAACAAGGCATCTGCGTCTGTACACGCAGCACCTGAAGTTTGCGTGCACCTAAAACAGCATCGCAGAGTGCGAGCTGCGCTTGGCTCCAGCCTGTTTGTGTGTAATGTTTTGTTCTGATGGCATGCTGTTTTCTGAATTGCCTTTGACAGCTTGTCTTCTTGTTATTGTCCAAGAACAATGATGACTCACATGATTGATAGCTTGACAGCTTTTAATCATAAGTGTCAACTTCAACGCACCGCCCCTCTCAGATTTCACTTGGTAAATGTATGCACATTTGAAAACCGAGAAACCTGTTGAAGCAAATTCTGTGCAGCTGTGAACTGGTTTGCGTGAAAATGTCCGCCAGGCTGTGTTGCATTTAAGTTTGCGTGACAGTGTTCGTGTGCATTCGCCTGTCTGTGTGCCGCATTCTTTGCCTGCATGAGCCCATACGAGGGAAAAGGGCCCTTCTCATGCCAGCTGAGGTCAGGTCCGGACACCGTGGGGGTGCACCCTTCTCCCACCGCGGTGGGCTGAGAGGCAGGAGGAGGCCTCCAGCGCTTCTGGGAAACCGTCTGGGCCTAATTGGAGCCTGACTGGTCTCACATGTCTCCACTTACTGGAGGAGACGGAGGATCCCACTGCCTGGCCTATGAGAGCTGCTGTAGGCCCAGGCCTTTCCCACTTCATCAGCATAACCACAGAGAAGTGAATTCACCAAGCAGGCCTGACATGACAGCATGACTGAGTGGTGTGGTCTGCTGTGTTTCAGTGCACTGAGGTCAGGTGGGTTACACAGAGCTGTGCCACTTTAGGTTGTGTTTTTCGTAAGAATATTTGACCTCTCGGTACAGTTTGTTCCAAGAATCTCCTTTCTGTGGAGTATGTGCACCCTCCTCCTATTGTTCCCTCTTAACTCATTCTGGGTCAGGACAGACGAAACCCTCCCTCCTCCTGTACAGTATATCACGTTCCCCTTCTCACGCACACAAACCTCAACCTCACAAAAAAATAAGACGCACAAGAACACCGTCTTTTCATGTGCCTGCTTATCCACGCTGCAGTGAGAAATACGAGAAGTGAAGAACAGCGCAGAGGGTGAAAAACAAAGACTTCCCTGCTGCTGCTGCTTCACCACCACCACACATTCTCAAACTTTTTTTTTCTTTCTTGCTGTGGCAACGCGCCTCTCATTTCCCATCAGTCACGGTCACCTCCTTGGCCCTGCTCTGTAATTCTCAAAAACGTCATTATCATCCTGTTTTACAGCAGTGGTGCCAAATATTGTTTGACTGCAGTTGTGCAAAAATGATTATGGGCAATTTCTCTGTCTTTTCAACAAAACTCCATATCCATTTAATATCAGAATGCACAGATGCAAAGCAGGAATGTTGTTTTGCAAATTATGTCTTTTCAATTCACATCTGGAACAAATTGTTTCATAATGTGTCCCCATATTCTCCCAAAACACTGCAGGCCATGGCCCAGAGGAATATATCATGCAAATAAGCACCCAGCCATTTAGCCTTGAATTTGGGTATAATTTGGTTTTGCTTAAAAAGAAAAACAGATTTTAATCTTTCTCACATCAAAGGGCTTTTGAAAGCCATTCTCCCTGGTTTTCTTGCCTTTTGCAGCTCAGATAAACACGTCTCAACTTGAATAAACGTAGGTATTCAGAAGCCTTTGAAACCCCAAGACAGAACAGTTTTAGGTTTTTACTTTCTCACTGTACTACTACCTGCTCAACATTAGCCACAGTACTCTGCAACTCCACAACTACAACGTATGTGTCAGTACAATTTAGCATTCACTGTGAGCGTTCAGCTGGGACTGGAGCTGATTTGTTTCACTAGAAGTGCTTTTGTAGGTGACATGTTTACACAAACTGCTTTGAATGAAAGTCTCCTCCGTCTCTGCAAGCTGCACATATAAGATGCCGAAAAGCAGATTTGTGTTCGTCAGCAAATTTGTGTAGACTGTAATAACATGCAGAAAACATGAAGTTAAATGTAGAAATGAAAACAGACTTTTTGGCAACTGCTGCAACCCGGTTGTCCATCCCTCGCTCAAACTGTAATGTCACAACAATGAGTGTTTTTGTGTTTTTCAATGAGGTACTTACTTATTCCCATGGTAGTGCAGGATGACAGCAGGCATACACAATCTCCACAGTGAGATTAAGGTTAGTTTCAAGGTACATTTCATAGTCATTTAATATGACCCACAATATCTGAGTCAAGCTCAGTAGATGACAGAAATCCAAAGACGCATGTGCACATGTATATCAAACTGTATTTTAGTCTTCAGTCTACGAAAATGCCCTGCAGTTTCCTGCAGGCCCATTCCATTGAGAAAAAAGTCATTTCTATTGATTGCTTTTCCAGGCATCATTTAATATGATACATATTCACTTGTAAATATCGACCTCTCCCTGCTGCCACAACGTTTGTGCCATAAATACTTTAAGAGCAAGCCTGCGAAAAGATATGAAATGTTACAAAGCTGTAAATAAGGTCTGGATTTAAGCAGTAACAGGAGATTGGGGTTGTTTTTAGAGGGTAAATGTGGTTGGAGTAATGCAAACTTTGGAAGTTGAGTGCTTAGTCAAAGCAGAGGAGGGAATGATTCAATTTCAAGACTGCCCTCAAGTGGAAGCAGAGTTCAGTATTCATGGACATACAGCAGGTTGGCCTCACTTAACCCAAAACTTCATTAGTGATTGATTTGGAAACCCTGTAATTCAGCTGTAATTAAGGGCAACATAAAGATGCACGTTTAACTTCCTTGTTTGCAGCAATACGCCTCAACAGTCCTTATCACATGCTGCCACCTGCTGGAGCTGTTTTACTACTGTTACATGCAGTTGAGTAAAAGACATCCACAGCCAGAGTTGTGACCAATCCGTCTTTATTTCAGCTTGATTAAATGGTATTGATAGAAACCTCAAATCAAACATTATCCAACAGGATAAAAAAAAGAAAATGGCACAACTAATAAGAAACAAAATTAAGACAAAATACCCACTATACATTTACGTATGTACAACTTTGATAAATAAACCAATACTGTCTAGAATTATGATTGTTTTGCATTTTTTCCTTATTTCTCTAGGATTAGCGCGCTGAGAGGAGCAGAGAGGAAGAGAAGCAGGAAACAGGACAGGCAGGGAGTGAGGACAAGGACCCGCAGGCACAGAGGAGAGAGGACAGACCATAGTGGACAAGAGTAGAAAAGACAACTGCTTGATGCACAACTCGGACTGCATTTGCAAAACTGTACCTCAACGCAATTTTTACTATTTGACGAGATGACATGTCACTGCCTCAGCGTGAGCAGTCAGTCACCGTGCCCCTCCATCTTTTGGTTCACTGCAGTACATTCCTCATACAACTAGCAGATTTGTATTGTTTCACATCACACTGTGGATCCTGAGACGCGGGACAACCCATTCTTTTCCAGGCATAGCTTCAATGACCCCCATATTCAATTGTGCCGCTTTAAAGCCTCTACACCAATATGTCATATATTATGTCTTACACATAAACGACCTGAAGCACACAGTATTGTACAATGATCAATGAGGTTGGGCTGAAGGCTGAAAATGAAATGTGGTTTGTTTTACCATTAAATAGGTAAACTTCTACAAAGAAAAAGTATATTAGAAGGCAAGAAACAAAGATTAAATGTCGTGGAGAAGAAAACTGTGAATTACTGTCGCTAACCAGCAGCTTTACTCATCACATTTCATCTTGAGCGCCAGGCACTGTGCAGCGGTAAAGTAACCGACAATTAAATTGCTTTCTGTATGATACAGTAATAGAAAGTGGCCTTGTGTTTGAGAAGGTGAGAACAAGGAAAAAAGTGTATGGGAAGAGAAAACAAGAAAAAAAGGGGCCACCAGTTGTAATTTCCAGACAACCTGAGACCTCAAAAAGAAGCCCAGGGTGATAAACACTCGTCCCTTTAAAAAGACACTAATCCCCAGGATGCATCTCTCCAGGAAACTTCAGGAAATGAACAGTAAGAGCCAGATCCAACACTGAGACCCTGTCGAGACAAGCAGACACACCCTCATCTGCAGCACTCCAGCTTCACATTCACAAAAAAAACAGTTCAGTCTGGGACACAGATGAGACTTTCATTCCTCACATGGCCATCATGTTGTGAACGGGGTCCTCGCCAACGCCGACATGGAAAGTTTCAGAACATCGTAACAATCTCCTGAGTGGCAACTTTTTTTTTTTTTTCTTTTTTTAAAGTTTTTTTTTCTATAAAATCACTAACACTTGGCAAAGTAGACCTCCCGCCCCCCCCCGCCCCCCCCACAGTTTCTGTTGCAAGACCTTGTTTTTTTTTTTTTTACAAAAGCAAACAAACAAAAAGACTCTAGAGGAATATTGACAGTAAAAGCTGTAAAAATATCACCGTGACACATATCACCCAAACATATCAAAGCACATCAGAAAAGGTCTTTACTTTTCTTTCAGAAAGCGAGGAATATTTTGGTTGGGGTGTCACACTCTGTCAGACCTGCTGAGTTTAAACGATGTGTGCTACGGGGGGCTGCATGAGTGTATGCATGTTGTCTATGTGTGCAATGTATTTGAGAATTGTGTTTTTATTTAAAGCATCTTCGAGGGGGGATTTTGCTGAGTTACACAGCAAGATTCCCGTTCAGCCTCATGGACAGAGAGCACACACAAAGCTGAGAGAGAAAGAGAGACATTCAGACAGGAGGTTAGAGGAGGCTTTGGCCCTGACTGTTATCTAGAAACCCCAGCATGCTTCCTGTTTTTCTGGCCTGTAGAGTCCCAAAGCCAGACCTAGTATGTATCCTAGAGAAATCCCCTGGAGAGGTCTGAGGCAGACCTCAACCGTGGCCTCTGCACCGGCCCAGACAGGCTGAGCAGATAACCCGGACCCCCTGCTCTGTCAAGTGCAATATCAGGAGCGCTGAGCAGCTCTAGTGCCTCTTCATGGACGACACCTTCTTCTTCCTGGCTGCCAGCATCTCATAAAAGGGGTCCCTGCTGATGGCAGCTCTGTGAACACAGACGCAGAGGGAAATGTCAGCGGGAGAAGCATAATGGCATAATTGTGCAAATTGCTGCAGTCACACGGTTCTGTAATGTTAGGCATGGTGCATTTGCATGTAAGTAGGGCTCATTTCTTCCTGTTTTTATTTCAAACATTCTTGGAATTTATGTGTGGATGTGTGTGATTAACGTCAAATGAGAGTGCAAAAATAACATCTGAAATACCAACCGTCTGGTTTAATCATGTCTTGTTTTTTATTTTAGCTACCCCCCCCCCCTCAGAATCATATCTGAACACACAGACATGAACACATTTTTAGATTCAGTAACTTATCTCCGATGTCCATCACAATTAAACGTCCATATATCTGGTTAGAAATCATAGAAAACACCCTTATGACTCAAGAACTTGTCTGAGTCATCATGCTTTTAGTAACCCAGTGATCCAGTGATGGTTATCTGTACATCCAGGGTACATTGGGTTTAAAAAGGAACGTCAGTTTAATGGTGCCAATTCTCCAAAATGTAAACATATATAGGCTAAAAAAACTGGGGAAGCTGTAGTTCCAAAACTTAGAACATGATTATCCCCCAAATTGAAACAAAACAAAGAACAATAGTACAAGACTCCAGACCTACAGCGATGAGCCTTACATACAAGTTACAAACAAGCCCTGTATCATACCACGCCTTTTCAGAAGGGAAGGAAAAAAACATTTACTTGATGCTGTTCATCCACTCGTCTTTTTCTTCAGCAGTGGGGGCGGAGATACGGTAGAAGGTGTGGTTGCCCTCCACAACGCGTCCGTCGGCCTCGGTCTTGCACGCTTTTATCACCTGGTCTTTGTTGTCAGGGATGAAAAGCTCAAAGCAGTTCTGCAGAAGTGAAGTGGGCGGAGGTTAGAAATCAAAAAAAGAAATTTTAAAAATAACTATTTACTAAAAATGCTATAAACTATTAGCTCACGGTCATGCACGTCTGTACGGTTCCACATGTGTTCAGTGTCTAGTTTACATGACATGACTCTTTAGGGCATACTGTCCATCTCTGTACACTGTGCCATATAATGATGTTGTGAGGACGTTACTGATGGTGAAAATGGTTGTCAATAAAAATGAAACTACCTCCCAAGCATGTCTCCATTTATTTAATAAGTCCGTTAGATTGATTTCTAGTTAAATGTCAATTTTCTAAATGGGCAGCACTGGAGAGAGTCCTTCTTTATTGCCTATTTAAAGTCCAACTCCCAGCTCTGCTCTGATCATGTAATGACAGAATGAACCACTAGAGGGAGCTACACTTACAGGCTTCTTATCCTCCACCTCCTTGATGCTCAGGTTCTCCAGTGGGATGATTCCTCTGGGCTCTTTGTCCTGGACAAATATAAAATATATATATGACAGTGCTTGCCGCATGCAAAACAACAGGAGCAGAGCCAGCGGCTTCTTCACTGCGACTTAGAAACAAAGCAGTACTCACTGTGGTGTACTCAAAGTAGTACAGACAGTTGTCTGTGAGGATGAACCACCTCCTCTTCCAGGTTTTAACTCGTCCCCCTGTGGAGCAAACAGCCAGCGTCAGAGAGGCTCAGCACGAGAGAGAAAGAGAGAGAAACGAGCACCGAAGCGCCGGGTCGAGCAGCAGACAGGCAGACAGATGTATGGGCAGACAGACAGATGACGGCTCCAGGGGACTCCTTTTACCCAGAACATCCCGCTATTCACCCTGATCCACCATCGCACCATGCGCTCACCATCACCACAAAAGCATAGCACACCTACATTTTAATAACAGCCACAGGCCACTTAAGTTAAATCCCAAATAGTGGATAAATGCCATATTAGGCTACTTGGAGTTGATGAAAAGATGCTATACGATAAAGCTACATGTCTCCATAAACGTCTTGGAAAGTCTCCTGACTTGCTGACTCAGAGAAATAAGTCTGGAAAGCCAGTATTGATATTCAGGAAACAGAACTACGTGCTTTGCACTGACTGAACTTATTAGACTACCGAAGTTACTAGAGGACAGTTTTAAATGTGGAAAGCACTCCAGTGATGGGCTGAAAGTGGAAAGTAAGGAGTGATGAGGATTAAGTTCTCTTTCACGCCCAGTGGGGGCTCTCTGGTTAACTCGCTGATCTGTAGCTGACTTCTGACCCCCTTTGTCACCCATACTTCCTGTGAGGGGAAACCTGATCACAGTAGCAGATGGCAGCCTCGCTCTGGGAGGATGGGATGCCAACAAACTGAGGAGGGCAGGAAGCTCAGTGCCTGGAGCTATGCTCGGCTTCTCTAAAGGAATCTCAGACTTGAATTTCCTGTTTTGGCTTTGTTAAGCAACTTCTCAGTTGTATAGGAACATTGCCCTGTGAGTTAAACATGACATTAAGCCCTAAGCCTCATCTAGACTCGGCTATCCCTCCACCAATGTTAGTAAAAAGCTGCATCGTGGAACCCATCTACCAGGATAGAAGAGGCTTTGAGGATGTTGACAGACATGTAGAACACACTTGTATTGTCATATAACAGCATTGCACTGTATATGATCTCACATCATATCACAGACATCATGATAGGTCATGATAACACTTTCTACGCTTGTTATAGTCTACAGACGCCATCGACACGCTTCACTCGACAGGCAGAGAAGGAGAGCCCCTCGCCACATCTCGACTTCGTCAGCGTTTGCAACAAAAAAGCAGACAAACAGAAAAACACAGACGCGATGGCAGAATCACACAGCTGACGGCCCCCCCGAGAGTCGATTGGGTTGGTTGGAGGTTGTGATCGGTTTTTCATGGTCACGTCAGTTCCCGTCACTCCAAGAAAGAGAGATGACCTCCCTCCCCCGTGCAAGAATGTCTGGGACGAGGCGGGACGTCCCAGCAGATTGTTGCAGGGGTGTGTGGACGACGGTGTGAGGCCGGAGCGGAGCTGAGTGGAGGGAGGCACCCATGCAAGACGGGACTGTGGGAGGCTGGGCGAGTAGAGGTTAACAGGGAACAGCTTTTCTTGTAAATCATATCCACTTGTTGGAAGTTTTATGATTCCTTTGGAAATCATAAAACTTCTAATGGATTCTTTATTTTTGTTTTATTTGTGCAAAAATTTCACCTTTTTGCACCAATACAAGTGCTATTATTTTGAAATGAATAGGAAAGATGCATTAATTACAAGAATGCACAGTCAAACTACTAACCAAGTGCACTTTAAGTATATATTAAGCATGAATGAATCATTTGAAGCATGCCTGATTCCCTTTCAGCACACTCCTCTGCCCACGCTTCTCTCCCACAGTTTGGTCCAGTCCGGTCCAGCACCACACCGGGCCACAGCCACACTGTTACCCTTCAGGTCCATTTACAGGCATAAGATAAGGACAGCAGAGACACATTGTTGAAAAGGTGCAGTATTCCCTTTCCATGCAACCAGAGAGCAAAACACAGTAAGCCAATGGGTAAATGGGTTCGTGATCAATTTGGAGAGTCAACCAAAAGTCCTTTGTTGTGCTCGCTGTATGGAAAAAAAGGTATAATGCAGCTTCCAAAAAAAAAAAACAGATCAAAGAGAGTGACCACCACATACAGAGAAAAGAGGGTCAAACGGCTCAGTAGAGTGGTCACAAAGCATCAGCTTCCCGAGCCGAGCCCACGGGGTGGCAAATGAACCCGGCGACCGCCCGGCAACCACCCACAGAGATAAAAGAGTGTGGACAAACCACCAGCTCAATGAGAGACTGAACAGACAAACATCTGAAGTTCAAATGAGTCAATGGAGAGGCAAGAAATTGAAAAATAAAAAAAAAAGTCTACAGACAAAAAAAAAAAAACCTTGTGAGAACGTATAAAAATGAGGAAGAGAACAAAAGCATGGCAGACCACCAAAAGCACCTGAGAGATGGACTAGCGTTTGGGAAGAGCAGGTGTACATACCTCCTGAGGAAAGACAACAGCCAAAATCATGGGAACAAACAAACGAAGAGGAAAAGAAAACAAAAAAAATCAAATTAAATGATAAGGAATTATTGCACCACAGTCCTGTTAATCTGGTTCCAGGGAGGCTTCGATGCACTGCTTTACAGCTTTCATGCTGAATTTTAGAGGACTGTATCTTGTAATGACGGTCAACAGATTTGACATATCTGCTGTTATTATATCAGTCCACAAGGGGGAGTTCTACTCAATGTCACAGCTACTGTAAAGCACTACATTAAAAATCACCTCCACGTGGGTCCATTTCTGTCATTTATCTTCCACCCTATTTCTTTTACTCAAATCTGCCAATTTGGAGTAATTGGAGAAAGAGTAATTTTTCGCTCCCTTGATGTAGTTGATTGTAAAGATTCACAGCGAAGATTCAATTTCACTTTGCACATTCATGCTTTATATTTTAAATTCATTGTGAATCTGTACAACAGAGAGAGATCTCAGAGGAAACAGAGGATGAAGAGTTCAGGGGTCCAGGGTTGTGCTTTTCTGCTTGTAGACTGATTGCGACCAGAATAAGTATCAGCTGACATCCTGTGAAACACTTTTAACTATACAGGTATGTGTGTGTCTGTGGGCGTGTTAAAGTCAGAAATTAGCTAAAAGGTCAAAGGTAAAACATCATGAAACACTGGTAAAATTTTATTAGGGTAAAGATGAAAGATGAAATTAGACGCACCAAGACACACCCTTTATTATTAAAAAATTCTGAGGCCTGCTGGATATACACTGAAATCTCCACATAAATTTCCCCAGAGGACCAAAATGTCCACAGAAAATGCCAAACATCTGATCAAGGGAAAAAAATGCCCTCTCAAATAAAAAATGTTTAAACTATGTGTATGTACAGTATGTGTATGTTTGTGTATATGCACACACTTGATTTACAAGCTATAAAAGTCAGTATTTGTGCATGTTTGTGGATGCCAGTGTATGACTATGCCCTGTCTTAAATAATTCAGAGGCCTCCACATGTGGTGGTCTGATCTCAAGGCCACATTCATAATACATGAAAGCCGGCAGAGATGTCTTCAGATGTCTCGGGTCGAATGTGTAGACACCTATCCACACACGCTCACTCTCACGCACACACACACACACGGGTTATTGACCTCAGGGGAGACACTGGTTATCACTTTACGGAGGCAGATTTTCAGCCTCGAGATAATCTACTAATGTGCTGCTGTGAAACCACAGCACACCGCCACACTGATAAGAGCAGCCTTATTTTATTCATTATGTGTCCAAATAACTGTGTACATGTATTTCAAGTGTCACTCACCCAGTTTTAGCAGCCAGCCCTCTCTGTCTGGGTTGAAGAAAGTGTGTGTGAGGTCGTTGCCGTCATCCTCTGGGATTTTGAAAGGCTCATTCTTGATGCTCTCATACAGATTCTACAATAAAAGAAAGTTGACGGTGAATACAGAGCAGGTTTGAGATTAGAGGAAGGCACAGGGACGCAGTTTTAGAAGTCACCCACGAGGAGGTAAATAAAAGGAGCACAGCGAGTTTTAAAGTCGTACTGACCCTGAGCAGGTCCTCAGGTAAGTCTCCTCCATCGTTGATTCCTCTGTTCATGGAGATGAATCGTTCCACAGACGGCTTGTCCTTCACATTCGGGTTGTGGAGGCTGGTGTTTAGCATGATGATGGCAAATGACAGGATGTAACAGGTGTCTGTAACACACACACACATACGCACACACATAAGCCAAGAGTGGTCCCACCATAAGAGAGGGGTGAGCTTTGCAAGACAGCAAAAGGTTGCTGTTTACCATAAAACTGCTACCAGTGTTTAATGTAGTATTTACATATGAATGTAAATTAGCTGAGCTGAAAGGACTGCACTTTGGGGACCCACAGTCAAACAGAGAGGAACAGATAGGCAAAGCTTCGCTAGCGAGGAGAGTGGGTGGGAGCGAAAGGCTGCGCGTGGGCAGGTAAATATGCATGTGTGTTTCTGGACGTGCACTCTATTGTGTGTGTGTGTGTGTTTGCTGAAAGACACCCTGGCCAGCGCGCGGCTGACGCAGCAGCACTTTATCTGGCCTGTTAGGCTGTTGAGAAGCCCCATGCATTATTCACATCCATCTGCATCCATGTTAGAGGCAGTCGGCTGGCTGCTATGGGCATTATTTCACCAAAAGCCAGACAGTCTTCCGTAACACACTTCACCTCAGCAGACTTTGAGTCTGCTAAATAAAGCAGTTTAGATACAAGCTCCATTGATATGCCATTAAATCTCAGTGCAATATGGAGAATTAAGTACTTCAGAGAGACATACGTTTATCCAGCATAGTCTCTTAAAAATTAAAATAAAAATATATTCTAATTAGGAATTTGATCTAGAGTAACTGTATTCATCAATATTGCTGACAAATTGCCATATTTTAGACTCAATCAACCAACTATAAGACAAAATGAAACCCTAAATGCAGTTCACATATGTATTTGCAACCTTTTTTTAATCAAGACACAAGATAAACTGAAGTCATTTTGTTCATTGTTTGACTCGCTTTCTATGACAACACTGAAAGCCGAGCTGTGTGGCATGACGGCGCTACCTGTGGACTGGAAAACACCAGGGTTGCACTGGCAGTAGCGCTGAGCGAAGGCCTCCATCATGCGGTCGATCTTCTGAGCTTCTCCCGGTAGCCGAAAACTCCACAGGAACTGTCTGTCAGGGGACACAGTTCATAAGTCAGCAACAGACTCACTTCCACTGTGAAAAAGCTAAATTAGTTATTTTAATAAAGGCACATCACTGAAACTGACAGCTGCATCTTTAAGACTTACAAATAAACTCTTAAAAAAATGACTGCATCACACATGATTTAAATAAAAGGGGGGGGGGGGGGGCAAAGCATAGCAAAGCTATGAAGAGATCGGGGGAGATGCTGTCTTACCTTAGGGCCTGAACCAGGTTGAGGTCTGTGAACTCATGAAGCTCCACAAAGGCATGGAGGACTTGGATATTGAAATCATCTCTACAGGAGACAAAACATGGCACATTTCTTACTGGTGAACATTTACAAAAGTGCTATTCTGCATAACCAAGACATAGTAACTATACTATATAGGATTTGGTGTTATTTTCATTATTGATTCACCTGCCGATTATTTTCTCAAATAATCGACTAATTGTTGTGAGAAAAGAGTGAATAATGGCAAAATGACCAATCAAAGATATCATATTTTTTATTACATGCATTCTTCTTCCTTGTCAAAACCTACATAACTCATGATGCAACACAAGCGCCGATATTTTGTAGGGAGATTCGGGTGTGTTATGCTAGTAGCGGCTAAAGTAGCCGCGAGCCGCTAGCCTCAAGCAGAGATGAGGAGCGGGCTACAGAGGTCTGCTCACTTCTTTCAAACTCCCCACTCCTAGATTTGTTTCACTTTAAAACTTGTAGACTTCAGCCCCAACTGAGGGCAATACTCCTCAAGATTATTAAGTGTAAAATCGGTGATTCAATCATCCATCAAAATGGTTGTCAATTTTCTGTTGAAATCTATAAAAGTACATTTTAAGGAGTGCTTTCATGAATGCTAAAGGAGGCTAAGACTAAACCGTGCTTGTACTGTAGCGGCTGGCTCACTTTTGTAAAAGTCAGATTGCTGCCTCATTTGAAAAGAAGACCCCATCAGGAATGTGTCTGAGGACTCAGCTCAGGGTGACTCACATGGGCTTAAGAGGTCTGTGATACGCTGCATACTCCCATCAGACGGAATAGAAGTAACTAAAAACACCCCGCACCTCCCTTTCATTTATCATCTAATCTCGATCATGACATCATCCCCAACCTTCATGCCCTTCAGAGTAAATTATCTGCCCTGTGGGATCATGGGTAGGCTCTAAGGAGTTCTCGTTGACACAGTCATATCCAGTCACTACTGTTCCCAGTGGACTAGTGACCAATCATGTCTCAAGGCTCCCTCGTTGCTCCGGCCCCTCCTTACAGAATCAAAAACACTTGGAGAGCTTGATAACAATCAAGCTAAGAGCATCCATCAACAGCTTGAGCTCCATTTCCTGGTTTGACCTCACAGACCACACCCTGACTGTAACACTGCCTGCCCTACAGTCCCTGAGCACTGCACACTGTACATCAGGCCCATTTCCTGTATTATGTGTTCACTCTAACAAGGATGGTCTCAGCTCTCGTGTGAAATTGCCTTCAAACACATGCGTTCCTGAGTTGTGAGTCTCTTCATCACGTTACTTATGAATGAGTACGACAATCAAAGACAGATGGAGGCTATTGAGTAACGGACATCGTCTTGAGAGGATGATCTAAATGTGGGACCAATAAACTATGTTTGGGAAAGGATGGGTGTGTGCCTGACCAAGAGGAAACACAGCAATACGGAAAATATGCACTCGCTATTCGATGGTTTTATCAACCACATGGATGGGTGCTGGTGAATGATGATGGAGAGTATGAGAGGGAGATGGTTAGATAAAGGGAAAAAAAACAATAAGTCAATCTTCATCCTGACCTCTCTCCGAGGTAATCTCCGATGGCTGTTTTGTTGAGGCCCTCGCCCTTGTAGAGGAATTGAGCAATGTCGTCGCTGGTATTCTTCAGCAAGTCATTCTCAATCAGGAACTGGATCCCCTAAGAAAGAGACAGGGCCCCAGGTTACATCCTGCTTATGAGAACATCTAATTTGTGAAGAATCACAGTTTCTTCCACCTACCTTTTTGGGGTCCATGTTAAATTTCTTTCGGCCCATGGCCACCTGTTTATTCCTCTGCATATTTTTCCTGGAATATCAGAGAGTAGGTTGTTGTTAGTTGCTCTTGAGGGGAACATAATGTTGTATATGAACAAACTGCGGGACAGAAAAGTGTATCAGGGCTGAAACTAACAACTCTTTTCATTATTGATTAATTGATGAAGCATGTGGTCTATAAAATGATCAAAAATGCAAATCACAATTTCCCAAGCACAAGGTAATGTCTTCAAATTGCTTGTTTAATCTGACCAACAGTCTAAAACCCAAATATATTCAATTGAATATCACACAAGACTCAGGAAACCAGAAAATATTCATGTTTGAGAAGGTTGAACCAGTGATTTTTGCGTGATAAACAACTTAATTATTGCTCTATTGTGCATATATTTTGATTGTTTGCTCTCACAAATCAAAATGCAAGCACATCCGACAAATTGATGGTCCATCAAGTCTCGGACCATTACAATAAATGTATTCACTTCATTTCCCGAAAGCATCTTTCCCATTAACGTTTTCCATTTGTTTGACAGAGGCCGGCCTTTCCTCCCCCTCGACCGTGATGACAAAGTGTTGATAAAGCCTTTGACATCATGCATATTGGAACGTCTCATTTCTAAGGCCTTGAGTTATTATTCAGGGGTCAAAGTGCACTCCGAGTGTCCGCCATCACCATGGTTACATCTCAATCACCACTTCTTCCCACTGACTCACTCACACCAGCATTCCTTTCGGCTTTAGTCTGCCAAAGTCCGACACTCAACTAAACAGATGCTCCACCAGGGTGACGGCACAGACTGTCACATACTTTCTTCAATAAATGGATCACAGGAAACTTTGATCACAAGAAGGTACTGTAACCCTTAATGGGTTTTTAGATCCAGGAGAGAGTGCTTTAGGATTATTTGGTAGCTGATGGGATCCCTATCCACTTGAGTGGAGCAAACCCAAGCGTTCCCTCCCCTGGGACCATCCATTGTCTGCCTCTACCCATACACCCACTGCATTATTCAATGAGGCCTCCCATCATGGGGGTGTGCCTGATGAAACATTTAAACTGCCTTAAAAGCATAGCCAATTTGGGGAGTGTATTTGGTGCGACGTGGCCATCAAACATTAATAATTGACAGCTTCATTTGCTAAGTTAATAGAAGGCAAACAGCAAGCCGGTTTACGCAAAACAGAGAGGGAAATGTGTGTGTAGAGGGGGGATGGGTGGGGTCCCTTTTTCTTACCTCTCCTCAGTGGAACCCAGGTTCTCGATCTCACTTGTCACTTCTGCTATCTCATCCTTCAGCCGCTGCAGAGAAAGACAGAAATGTGAGTCTTACAATGTCACAAGTACGATGTGAGAATTAATTCATCATCTGTCTACTAATTTCCCAGACACCAGGAGGCGTGGAAGGGTGCGACCAACGCAAACAACATGCAAAGTATTAAAAACACACAAGGACTCTATTGAACAGTGCTGAGGGAGAGGCTATCATCTCTGAATCACCTGTTTGTCTGTAAGACAGGTGGCCTTTTATCACATAAATACTCACATCAGAGCCGTCAGCTCAACAAAGAGAGCAGAGTCTCAGGCTGCTGATGAGCTGAAACTTCACAAACTGCTGCATATGAAGTTCCTCTTCTGACCCTTTAAACTAAAAACTGATACTAACTGTCTATATCTCATATCAGTGAATGTGTTTGTGTGCGTTTGCTCTCCTAAACAATCCTCTCATTCATAATTTGATTAGGCGGAGAACATTCGGGGATAACCTCGATACAAATGGAGTAAGAATGCGTAAAAATGGATTATATTTTGTGTAGCATTTTAGTGATTAATGGTCTTAGAGGCAGATTTAGTCGATTATGCCAGACTGGCGCAGTAAGGGCATTGCAGAGGGTAGAGGATGGAGAGGGTGACGTCAGCTTGATGAAATAATAGATTGTAGCATAAGAGAAGTCTTGTATGCAGACAGAGCTTACTACTGAGTTAAGGTTACAATCATCAAGGCTCTCATTCATATCCAGCTGCAGTGTTAGTGTATAATTTCTCATATATAATACCAACTCACTATAGGCCAAACCACCAAGGGAACATCTGTGCTTTCAAGGCCTGCGCAATCATAACACATTCCTCAGATGCTTGCCTCCACAAACAAAGGCTGTGCTCATACAGGAAAGCGGGTGGTTGAGGTGGGGGGGCCTTGACATGCAGGACCAGCAGAGGAGGGTTGTGGGAGTCGAGGAGGAGGAGAGGGGTCAGTGTGCAGACCAAAGAAGAGTTGAAGAGGAGAGAACGGGGGCAGCAGTGGTGGCCAGAGAAGGGGGAGGGTTAGGCAGCAATGGTGGCCCAGGCTCATAATAGAGAGGGTGTCTGATCACACCTCCACTGTTGGAGGCCAACTCTCTGCCAGAGCATGACAGTCTGTCACCCCTGTGTGTCATTTGCTTATGGAGCTGGTTATTGAGTGACAGAGCTGACCTGAGCCGAGCTCCAGGCTCAAGGCAATAGCCAACAAAGATTTTCATGGGCCAGGGACAGGACTCAAACAAACCACTTTAGGGAAATTCAGCCAAGCTGATTTGAATCCTGGCTCTGTTTGGAAATCAGAGAGCACATGAGGGATATTCAACTGGCTGCATGAGCACATTCCTCATAAGAGCATAATCCTATTTTATCTGTACGTAGAATCATTTGCTTGTCTTATTTTTATACTCACGTTATATTCAAAACCACATTTCAATAAAAAACACCCAAAAGAGATAACTTCTATCCACAAATGGTCTTTGTTGACACAGTACATGGACAGAACACTAATGGCTAAACAATAAACAGAAACGGTTTGCTAAGGAAGTGAGCACTTGGCAGGAAATACCTCTCATTCCACTTGGGGTCAAACGTTTTAAAGGACTCCTTGCAAAAGAGACATTTGTACAACTGGATCGGAGGTAAATGTTTAATCAAAAAGCAGAGGAGTTGCAGTTGTAGCTGAAGGCAGTGGAAGTGAGCCAAATGTCTGGATCTCACAAAAATGAAGACGCTCTTGCCCCCTGAGCCTCTAAATCTCAAGCCTGGTCATTTTCATGGGTTGATCACTTAAATATTTCATTAAGATTATCCATATAACGTTTAATTGGATCCAAGCAGCATAGTTTACATTTGAAAATGTGTAATTGTCTCACTTTTTCTACAAAATATCAGCAAAACTGAAAATGAAAGTAAATAAGCTTAAGAGGGATATTTTCTGCAGTCAAACACATGGAGTACATGTTCGTTTTTTGTACATAGCCACTGTCTGTGTTACAAAAGCCCCCATATCCTATTCCAGTATTACCTGAATGTCCTCCAGCAGCTCCTGCTTGCGCCGGCGGATATTCTCCAGCTCCTGCTGCTCCTCTGGGGTGAGGTCGTCCGGCACTGGGGAGAGACGAGAGAGAAGATGAAGGGTTAGGACAGAGTTGCCCAAAATATAATGCACCTTTATCCCTTTCTATGCATATCCATCCCCTGAGGAGTGTCCCTGAGGGTATCTCAGTGCACAGAAATAACATCATACTTCCTTGATATCAGAAAGTGATTGAATGCCCACGGCAAGAGGTGTTGAGCATGCCACAGAGAACAAGCAATGACAGTCATGAAAGATGTTTCTCAGCAGCAACCAATATGTGAGAGGAGAGGGGGACAGGTCAGACAGCAAACAAACACTCTCAGCGTTTGAAACATCAAGTCAGCCAGGTGCACTCTGAAGAGAATTTAACTTTTGTGTGTAATCTGTCTGACTCCTGATGCTCAGGTCAGCCAAGCAGCACTGAGCATGAGTGCCAGAGTAGCACAAATGTGACGGGTCACAAAAGCGCTGCCAGTCTTCCTGTCACTCACACTATAGGCCGTTATAATTAGCTTTGCCCGTAACGAGGACTGAGAGGTGAGCAATGTGTCCTGCTTGATGGACAATGTGTTTGTGTGTCTGTGTGTGTGTGACCCCTACCTGCACTCCAAGCATAAAGGGACACCACTCGTATCAGCACTCTGATCATAACATCAGTCCAAGCACAATCTCTGTTTCATTTACTTAAGCACTGCGCTGGAAGCATTTTCCCTTTACTCTCTTTCTTTATTTTATTTCAGTCTCTATTTGAAAACCAAGTTATTCTTGCATTAGAGCTACTTTGTGATTATCCTTAAAAGAAGGCAATCATTGCTTGCTTGAATCAAAACTGTTTATTAGCAGAAAGGGATATATTTAAAATGCAGCTTTCTAAAAACATTTGTGACGCCTGGAGGGAACTGATTTCATCTTTTTGATGTTTACAAAAACGTGTTATCTCTGCAGAAGAAATGATCTCCTTTAGTTAATGCAAACATACTATTCTCAGGACAGGTACTAATAATAATAAAGCTGACAGCATTGTCTAATATTGGAGATCATTTAAGAAACTCCTTACCTGTATGTTCAGTTTATATGAATACCTGCTGCTTTTTGCAAAATGTTCATCATAAGCTGGACTTCCTGTGAAATAAAATGAAAGACTGACACCAACCATTGGCCGCTCTAAAACAGTGACATAGAGACAGATTCTTGCAGTATCACAAGACTAGAGACATTTAGCATGAGCTGTAATCAAACCCCCTGAACCCTGACAGTGTCATGAATTGCTCAAGTCACAATGGTTGTAATGTCACGCCGTGTCTTTTTCTCTGATTCCCCTAGTGGCCAAGCACAAGCCCTCCCTCCTGTGACCCCCGCTCCCATTACCTCAGCAGCAAGGTTCAAAAGGTTAAAGGGGTCGAGGCTAGGGCCGACTTGGTGAATCTCCGCAGACGGTTAACAAGGTAATGGTTATAGAGTGGTGGAGTCTTTAATTACTCATCCCACAACTCTCTAAGATACCACCAATGACCTGAAAAAAAAATTCCTCCACTTTTTTTTTTTTACTCTCCTAAATGAAAACATTAATTTAATATCAGTCCTACATAATCCTAATAAAATCACAGGCATGAATAAATGTGAGTGGTTAAACTGTGGACACAATGTACCTGCAGTAAAAAAGGTCAGTGGAATGAAGGTTACAAAAGCTAAACAAAATTTGGCACAGCGATCAATAAAGCAAGGACGAGGCCAGCCATCCAGAAATTATGAGCTTCATTGTGCTTTGAGATACACGCACACAAACATACACAGCTTCACAAGTAGCAACATAAAAGATCAGCTCATTTGATTTTCCCGTACAGAAATTCATCCAAATGTAAAATCTTACATAAAATAAATGAGCGTTTAACATCCTAGAGAGAAACGATATGCTGCAAAATGGAGAGCACTTATCTTAATAACAGAGGCTATGCTAACCTAAACATCTTGCGGCAAATACCCACGACATTCCCTGGAATGTCTGCTAATATTTAACACAGGGATAATAGACAATGGAAGTCCAAAACAAGAGCCTTATAGCGGGCTGTTACGGAGCTCCAAAACAAAGCCATGTTGTCTTCCCGTCTTGTTTTCAGACAGCTGGGGGAGCACGGCAGTCCACTCGAGGTTGACCTTTCACATATCATACCTCACAGCCTACAGCATCCCTGGCGGATGAGCTGCATCCATCCCAAATGTTCAGGGTATCCATGGAAACCATGGTAACCTCTGCACAACTGTTCTCAGGGAGCTGACACCAAAATAAATAGTTGCACAACCTTTTTTTTTTGGTAAGAAAGTTCCCTCGAGAGCAGCTCATATTGGGGAAGACAAGACTGTTTTGATACAGAACGAGATGCACAAAACAAAATTACACAAAACAAAGTGCTGACAGGTCTGAGAATGTATGCATCTTCTTGCATTTAATGACCCCGTCGCCCGATCGACTGGACAAGTTAACGTCACGCTGAGAAAACCCAGAGTAGGCCATGTGTTCAACAGCACAAGAGTGACAGAGAGGACGAGCTTAAAGCAGGAAGTCAAGTCCACTTTCTGGAAATATGATGTCAAGTCGGGCGGCAGGAGGACGCTGAAAGGAGCCACACCACACAAAAAAAGGACAGCAGGACTAAACAAAACACCACCACAGCATTCCTGGCTTAGAGGAGGACCACGAAGTGAAGAGAGAAGAGCTGCAGACAAGGACTATAATTTGACACAGAGGAGGAGACAGAAAGAAACTGAGCAAATGAACACAATCATTTGAGGATGTCACTCGGCTTTTCACTTGCTTCCTTCGAGAGAACAAACGAGGAGCTTGTAGAAAATCAGTATCTTAGCCTATCAGCAGGGCAGATGCATGACGACACCCTGATCCAGCAATTAAAGGGTAGGATTTACACCCAAAGGGCCACCCTGCCACCACAAGTCATCTGACGTCACCCATGTGATCAGACTTACTCAAGGAGCCAATCAGGTACAGATATCACTCCCTTCCCGACTCCACCCAAAATAATAACAACCACATCAGGGAAGGGAAAGGCCCCACCCACAACTGTGCCAGAGGTGGGCACCAAGTGGGTGTCATTTCCCAGAACACAGCAGATGAAGGGGGGAACCCATCCACTTAAGTAAATGCTGAGAGCTGCTTGTTTCTCTTCTGTCTGTGAGCGCTGCTTGGCTGTCGTTCAGTGAACCTCTGCACTGGTAAGGCCAATGAAAAGAGGCTGTCATCAGAGACAGACAGGAAATAAGAAAGACAGAGAGGGCAAATAAGGTAAAGATGGAGTGATGGAGAGTATCTGTCACTGTGCAAGGGAAAGCTAATTATCTTAAGACAGATTTACTGATACCTTAATAATATCCATCTTTTGCTGTGGTGCTTTTCCCTCCATATTTACGACATGTACCCCAGCTCATCTGCCCCGTCTATGTCTGACTTCAGGGGCCTCTCAGAAGCAGAGGGGCCCCTACAGCAATCTCACTGGAGCAAGCCTGTATGTAGTGATTTCTGCAGGCTGAAAGAGAAACACGGGCCACCCACATCTTCACTCCTTCAGGGACTCACGCTGCCTGGAAAACTGGTCATTCAGGGGAATCACATGCACATGGAGGCGTGCAGTCGTGCACACAGACCAGGGTACAGTCACATGCACACACGCGTAACACCCACACGCCGACATCGACACAGTGCATCCCCCGCTGTGCCTGGCACTGTGTCAGCGCTCAGCAACTTGCTTTTTGTTTCAACTTTCAACAGTAACACCATCTGACTGGAACTGTCCAGACTGATATTCCGACGGAATCCATTGCATCACTGCAAAAATGTCAATCTTAAGTCACTTAGTCAATTCAAGTAGAGATTATTAACCAAAGTCAGTATCAGGAAACAAGGTTACTTATATCAGGAGAAGCGTTTGAAACTGAAGCTTTTTGCGAGTGGAGGGCAGATAATGACAATATCACTATGTTAAGATAAAGACACAAGTTCCCTTTTGCCAAATCTGGGACAGTATAATCTGAGCTTTGTCCTGCCGAGCCCTGGCCCTCATTACTCAAGTGCTGTTTAACCTAAATGTATGACTCGAAACACTCAATTTGTTCCCTTTGAGTATAATCATGGTGCCCACTACTGAATTGGTGCATCCCTATCCTCATAAACAACTACATACAAACTCTTCTTGTGAAACTTTTGTGCCCTTAACATTTTTAACTCACCACAATGCTTCATTTCAGCCCTAAATCCCATTTAACATCAATATTTTGACCGTGTATGTCCTTAACTTTTGCGTCTAAGAGTGTCTGCAGAGTTTCTAGTTGGGCGAAGCAGTTTTTAGAGAGGGCTGGGTCAGCGGAGAGCACTGGGGAGGTGACATCAAGGGAGATACCAATTATAGCTCCCTCTCCCACAGCGGCGGAGCCCACTAATACACATCCTGATTGCCATCCTGCCAGAAGAGGCAGACGTCTCATTTCCACCCAGATCACTGAAGAACTCTCTTTGGAAAATAAGGAAATTAGAATTCTGAGTGCTTGTAGGATCTTTCAGCCCCCCCATCCCTGCAGATGTGACCCAATTTAGGGAGCTCCTCTCAGTGCACAAGGACTCGGAAAACGTATTAAATAAATAACTCACCTAGGCTGCCCCGAGTGACACGGCTGCTGGACAGGGTCACAAGATAGGTGAACTTAAAAAGACATATCTAAGCTCCACACATCTGAATGGTGAAATGACACAGTTTTGTGTCTCCCTACATCTACTGTATATCCTGATGTGTTTTAGAGAAGAAGCTCCATGAAGGTTTTACACTAAACTGTGGAACCATGTTGCTCCGCAGCAGCAGATGGATACATCAATGAATATATTGACGCCACAACGCTGCCTATGATCTGCTGACTGGGGGAATATGCAAAGAGATACACATCCATTTCTGCAGCCACGTGTCTGTGTGCCTGTACATGATTACATTTTGATGAAGTGCACACACTGATCGAGGCAGATGAATGTCACTGGTGGCACAAACTGCTCCCTCGCACGAGGTCCTTCATCTGCTCCGTGTCTAGCTTTTTTCCTCCATACCTTTGTGAATAGAAACAGCATCCATTTGGTCCTTACACATTTTCCATTAGGCTTGATTGCCCTTCCTCTTCTTCCTCTATCATCTCTCCTCTTATCTACTCCTATCTCTTCTTTGTACTCCCCTGTCTTTCTGTTTCTAGACAATCTTATCTCCAAAATGCAATCAAGATCATCAGTTTTCTCCAGCCCTCCTCCCCTCCCCCTGCTCCTTTAGGCCGTTATTGTTGCTGTACAGCCTTTGTCCTTACAGTTACATGGCTAGTTCCCTTTAAACTTGCTAAAATGCACCCTCCACCCTCAAGGTCCCCTCCAATCAATCGACCCCTAGCCAAAAGCAATAAGAGCGCCAGCTGTAACAAGAAGCAGTCTACTTTGATGAGGTTTAATGCATTCAGCGCAAAACACGCACACAAACAATCGATTATGTGGCCTGGGATGGGCAAAAACACACACAGAAGCACCCTAAGGTCTATTAAATGCCTCTAAGCTTTCTGATCTTTCCTGCTGTTTGCTGCTTGAACAACAAAAGGCGATTTAAAACGTGAACGTCTCATCCACTGATCCGAGACTGAATCTCATTACTACGGTAAATCCCAAGGGGACTCTCCATATATATTTGAAACCACGCACACACATCTTCATCTTTTGAACCAGACAGCTTATCACCAAGCAGAGCAGGGGCTGTGAAGGAATGCCAGTCTTTAATATGGGCACTGGCCCAAAAGAACTTGTTCACCTCTGACCTCCAGATCCATTGCTGCCACACACAAAAACAGAACCCAAACTTGACTGAAACGGACCACCAGTTATGTATCAAAAAGCCACAAAGCGTCTAACCTGACCTGGTCTGAGGGTAGGAGGAGGTGTGGGGGGAGATGGAGAGAGGAGAGATAACAAGAGAAGGAGCCCTGTGTTTGGCCGAGGAGGCGTGGGACGGCGAGTGGCAGGAGAACACAGAGACAGTGGGAAGAGTGGTGGGACGATCACAGCTCTTTCTTTGTGTCTGCAACTGGCCTCTCAGGACATTCCTCAACAAGGCCCAGGCACGGGGACTTAAGCATCCTTGGCTTTACTTGTGTGTCCAGGCCCGACATTTATTTGTTGGTCATCCCAGCTTCCTGAAACCATCTTCTGTGCCACTGAGATCCATAATAAAGTAAAATCTCATTTCTCATTTCTACAGCCGTGGTAATAAAGCCTTTGCCTCTGGATGCAGCTTTATTGCTCAGATATATGATCCTTGAGAGTGTGATTAGATATACACACATACAGACACACCTCACAGCCCAGGTCATTGGCCTGCCCCCAGCACACTGCCCAGTCATTGGCCTGCTGCACCAGTACTCAATCATCTCAAGTGTCAGTGGAGCTCTACTCACCAGCCTTAACCACAACAAACCAGGATGGAGAATAACACAACAGCACAGCTGAGACAAAAAGTCAAACCACTACTACTTTATATGATTCCCATTGTTGCTGCTATATTGTCCAGCTTCACTGACTGAATCTTCAATACTGTCAAAGTATGGCTGGGGGTGAACACAGAGTCAATGAAAACTGACCAAAGTCCCACATGATAGCAAGTACCAAAGGCAACTTGTGGAAAACATCACAAGATCAATTTAACAAATAAACACATAAGCATCAGCAAATTTAAGCGCAAACCTGTGTGAGAAATCCTCCAAAGGGTCTGTTTTTTTGTGCCTTTCCAGAGAGCTCCTCTTCGTTTTCTACCCCACCTTATCTCTCCTCCTTGATATAAAAAGTCCCTTTTTCTGTCAGCTCCTGTGGCTTAACGCAGGCGAGCCGGACGTCCACATGACAAGTGGCAGAGAGAAGGACCCCGCTCCTCCAGTCAGGGGGAGAGATACTGCCGGCTTTCCTCAACTGTACAGCACAGCTATCAGCTCCCAGCATGCTCACAGCACACTGACACAGTCCATTTGGGGAAGGAGCCTTACTCACCACCTCACTCCCTCCCTTTCTCTCTACTACTCTCTCTCTCCATTTTGCTGTCACTACCGTTAACATGGAGGCTCCACCCAGTGGTCATTCCTGTCTCTGCCTCCTCTTCATACACACACACAGAGTAGGGCTGGGCAATATATAATTTAAATATAGGCCTAAATCACAATAACCACATGAGTTTCTTTCAATACTGATATGGATTATTAAACATGTTGAATTGAGGAATTGGCATTTTAAGTATTTGAGAATTTAGTAACCGATTTGTATCACAATTCATGAAATTAAGACAAATACGGACACAATTCACTTGGTACATAATATTGACATTTGACACCCAGCCCTAATCTTTAAAAAAACATACACAAAAGTGTTTTATGGGGTAAAATGAACTATGATACAACCCAGAGCCAGCTGTCAAAAAGAGACCAAAATGGGTCATTCAAAAGTCACATCACATGTAGCTAATATCATAAATGTATTAGCTCAGTGTCTCCAGCAATAAAAGTCATACAAAGAGAAATAATACTGAACTTGATGGTGAACAGTAAATATATATCTATATATAAGTAATTATTCTACGTTGGACACATCACATCACCTCCTAAGAGACAGGGAGTCATAATCTCTAACATGAGCTGTTATGAGTCAGCACTTTGAGCCAGGTCTTCTCTCTCCTGATCAGTCATGCGACCAGTCATGCTATCATTACCACCTCCAAACTGCAGTTTAACAATGGAGTCTGTGCTGGAGACAATCGTGTATTTTTTTTGTTACGAATAGTGCATGAGCATTATCCCAGTGCTGATGATGCATGCCAAAAGATTGTGCAAGATTCCCAGCATTCCTCTCCGTCGTGTCCCGAGAGGCTGTGTTTTTACAGCATGAGTGTACACTTGCCCCGGGTACGTCTGCAGCTTAGAGCAGATGTGAGCTTTTGCCTCATGTCTGTGCGTCTTTATGAGTCAACCTGGAGCCCTCTGCTGTGCCGGCTGCACTCTACAGCCCCACACTGACAGAGCTCCCTCTGACAGGTGTCAGTATGGAGCTGACAAGCGATGATTTATGGCCTGTGTTAGGTAAGCCATATATGCAGAAATACACCTGTCTACAGAAGATCTCAAAAAGGAACTTCAACAGAGAAGAGACGAACCTCAGAATCACAAAGAAATCTGTGTCTGGCCCACATACCACTAATAATCATTCAGGAAGAAATTCATAAGAAGCAGAGATACTTGAGACCGACGTCTCAAAAGACCATAAAGCAAAGAAACAAACATGTTCACTTAGTTATGCTATCACTATCAGTGTCGTTATTATTCATTTAGAATATATCAAAACCCCTGCAGATAAAGATCAGACACTTCGTTTCTACCTCAAGTTTTTGGGGAAAAGTAGGAAAACACAGTGAAGTACAGGTAGATATGTCAGGGAGAAAACGTAAATAAATATGTATGGAGCCTATATTCACTACACTAGTCGTTACCAACCTTTTTGGCTTGTGACCCCTTGAGGCAATGTGTACTCATTACAGGTTACAGCCTCAGTAGGAACGTGAGTTGTGAACAGCACAACCAAAAGAGGGATTTCCCCTTCTCAGGTTGTTCAATTTGAAGATTTTTTTAGAGGCCTTACGAAGAAAAAAAAACAACAGTATTTCATAAGAAAAAATACAGAAACTCAAAAGTCTCTGGGGTGTATGCCACACTATAGAGTCACGGGATACAAATGACACAAAGGACGGCTGCTCAAAAAGAAATGACCCTGTTGCTCCACCAAGAGAATATTACCATCTCTGAAACAGTTCACAGTCAGCCTGCTTGCTGTGTTAAGGCTGCTGTGGAGGAATGCTGGGACCAGAGGATGTGACTGGGTGGGAACTGGATCTGGAGAACATATAGCTGGGCCTGCCACCGTACACACAGCTTCGGTGTAAAGCAAACATACAGACGACTCCACAGCATAAACATCCTGCAGCTGCACGCAGACACACACACATACAAGCCATCGTTATGAACACAAAAGACCAGCTTTCTTAAATAATCTCCATTCTGTTTTATTGGCATTTATCAACATTAATTGTTTTTATAGGCCAATGTGGAGGCTTCATGATGTTTTCCCTCAAAAGCGGAAGTGCTATTTCTACCCACAATGCATGCCTTTGTCCTCTGAGGCTGTTGGCCTTGATTCTTATCGGGGCTGTCCTACTATCAACATCCTCTCTCGCCAGTAAAACACACACACACACACACACACACACACACACACACACACACACACACACACACACACACACACACTTCCAGAAAATAGGATCGGTTGGGAAAGATGAAAGAGCCACCAATCTTTTCTTTTTTTTTCTCTCTTAGCATCTTTATTTCAGTCTTTCTGTAGCAAAGCAGTGTAGAAATTTTAGCCCACAAACTGTGGGATGTCACTTTCTGTCAAGCATATTGTCAAACTCTCTGCTTCCTGTTTGTGAGCCGTTCTCATAGTTCAGGGGAGGAGTGAAAGCTGTGGCTAAAACCCGCCCATCCTGTGGAAAAAGGCAATAAAATAGCCATTCTTCCTTCGTCATAACTTTAATACCTCAACTCTTGTCACAACATGCTGGCATGCATATTCAACTGTGATCTGAATAGTACACAAGGGGTCGCAAAATGACTCCAACAAAGCAGCTATACAACTCAGCATGCATTGTTTACCTCTTTGACAAGGTTTCTATGGTGCCAGATCTTTCTCAATGCATTCTTTGTGTTTTCAAAAAGAGACAACCCACCCCACACAAATAGTAGCTATCCCAAATCAGACTGATGCTTTAATTTTTACGTCACTTTCCTGTAGCTCAAATTATACAAAAATAATGCAGAGAAGATTGTGCAAGCACAACCAGGCCGTAACCAACCCCTGACCTGCAGTGTGCTGTGTTTTGTTGGCAAATCAGCACACTGCTTCAAAATCCTGTTCCCACATTTCCCGCTAGGCGACATTTTGGATTTCTGGTCGGTATCAACAGAACTGATCACAAAGTTTTGTCCTGTATGAAGAAAATTACTCCAGGCGTGTCTATACCTGCTGCGGACAAACCTGAAAGTCACTCAAATCAGTGCTGGGAGAGAAGACAGAAAAATGAACTGGAGGCTAAACTGTGCAAAGACGGAAAGAAAAAGGCAGAAGTCAATGTGAAAACATCTGGTGCAATTTTCTGATTCCTGGAGAAAGAGAAGCTGTGTGTGTGACTTAACACGTCTCTGATTGAGAAACAGAGAAGTGAATTATTACTAAAATGAGTGGTTGGCATACTCTTGCCACACTACAGCATCACCTCACACACTTTAAAGTTCAGGATCAGGATCTATTTGTGGAACACAGAGGATGTCTTCTCACAGGCCGGCATGGTGACAAGCAAATACAGCTTCCATGCAAATCAGCCATTACTGTCAACAGTGTTAACAGTAAATGTAGTAATATTTAGAGCTCGTCAGGTAAATCCTCCTGTTATCCTAACAATGAGAGACAGCTGTAAGTGTAGACTAGGTCTGCAGCAAACTGTTATGATCATTAAAGTTTAATCTGTCAATTATTTTTCTAAATAATCGAGTATGTTTGGTCTAAAAAATGTCAGAAAATGGTGAAACACACAAGCTGCCAGAACCCAAGGGGATGTAAAGAAATTGGTTGTTTTGTCCAAATAATACTTCAAATTCAAATATATCAAACTCACAATCACATAAAAGAGAGAAGAACAGCAAATTTTCATATTTGAGAGGCTTAAACCAGCTAATATTTGGAAGTTCTTTCAATTGACTAACTGATTAATTGTTTAGGCTTAAGTTTAGACTAATTTATACTTTTAGCTGATTGTGGTTAAGAAATCTTATTTTGTTTGATGTAATAAATAACAATCATCTGGCTCCATAATTTGATATCAATTCGAGGAAGAGAAACATGTTTATACTTCTTTGTGGCTTAGAGCTTGACAAGAATAATTAATCCACTAGTTAATTTTGATCATAACAATCAACTAACTTTTCAGATGTTTTATCACATCATTACATTGTTATAAAGTGAACCACATTTTTTGGCTGCCAATGAAACTCAAGACAAAACTTTTGGCTCTAAAGACCCATGATGGGCAATTATTTTGACATGTTGTAGTCTAAGTGGTAATTTGATTAAATTAAAAAACAAAAGCAAAAAATAAACAATGAAAATACTTATTGATCACATTTCTACATCATTAGTCTACAAACATTACTGTGACAGGTTGCAGTGGTTAAAATAAAAGAGGTATACCATTGTTTTTCTGCCTCTTTCATCGACTGGTGATACTGCCCTAAAAAATGTCAGCAATGCAGCCTACTGAGTGTTGCTGAGCTACCGAACACTTACAACAACACCCCGCTGACTGTGCTGTATAGTAACTACACATTTGACCAACTGCATTATAGCAGTAAGAGTGCAGAAGGAACACCGGCCTGAGTGGAAAGGAGGGCTGCAACTGATGCCGAAAGAAGGCTAAAATATGATTATAGGGGAGACGATGACAATTATCAAACCACTGAGCATTAGTGCCAGGCAGGGTACGTTGTTCTGGAGGGCCCATTAGACCTCTCAGTGCCGCTCATTAGGGAACCATTAGTGACAACTACTTTAACTTCCCAGACCACCCACCTCTAAGTGGCAGAGACAAATGGATTCAGAGAATCGACTGTTCCCCCTCTCTCATCCCTCTAAAAACAATGCAGCTGTGTGCCAGCCGGGCTCAGCCGAGGCTAAGAGTGTGCAAGTTCTCGCTCTCCATCAGCAGCACAAAAGAGCAGTAGCATATAACAGGATCAGGCAGTCAGACATTCACTGTTCTCTAACACGATTAATTGTGACGCAAGTCAAGGGTGCTAATTAATGCTGCCAGGCTAACCAAGCCAAAGAGATGAAAGCATCATGCTCAGCAACAAAGGCTGTCTGTCTGACTTCAAAGGCTGCACGCTCATTTATTTCTGTATAGTAACACTCTGTGGTAATAATAAAAAATAATAGCATGTGAAAGAATTACAACCATCCTTTAATACAGTTTAAAACAATATTACAGCTGTTAGAATGGGCGTCTGTGGGGGTAATATAGTGAGTTTAACCAATATAACATTTTCAATGATATAGAAAACTAAAATGTAATATGATTAATAGTGTGTTGATTTCATGCTAACACTGAGTCACTGTCTGCTCTCACACCTGTTGCTGCTGACAGCTCAGCATTCACTGAATAAATGACACCGAGGATGTTTTCAATAGTGCAAAAGCTGCTAAACTGGCTTGTGCATCAAGGGCCAAGTGATAAAGGTGTTACGAGAGTATTTACATGTGGTTAAGAAGTAACCCCCACACTGTTAAAACAAATAAAGATGTTTCTTTGAGCTGACTGACACATATTAAACAGTTAATAATACACACTTAAAATGGCATAGCTAACCTATAGGGTCTTTTTAGTGTCTTTAACTTGAGTTCTTCGTGTTAATTTGTATTTTTGAAATCTGCTTTTGACACTATAAATGACAACATATGTTAATATTCTTAGAGGAGGCATGTAAAGTTTAGTCTTTTCAGAAAACATATGCACAAAAGTTGACTCAGTAACTATTGTAGCTATAACTAACTAGTAACAGTGATGGTACAAATGGCAGAGTAAAGACTGTAAACAAGGCCAGACGATACACGCATTTAGATTACCTTAAAGAAATTCACCCATAAACACATCCTCATAGTTTTAAACTGCCGACTGAACGTCTCATAAACATGTTTTCAACTAAACACAGTCCCGTGAAGACATTCAAACGACATTTAGACGAAGAAAAAAATGTCTTTCCTTGACTGTTTAACTCACCTACGCCGTCTTCCGATTTTAACACCATGCTGTCTGCGCCTCGCAGGTCCGAGTTCAAAAAGTTTTAAGTGGATTCCGAGCGTCAAAACTTCGGCCGGATACAAGAATCGATAAGTAAATTGCGCTTTTTATAGTTTTACTGCCGAGTTAACAGACACACTTGGGAATAGCTTCTTCGGTAATGAAGAGTGGCTCAGTCGACAGCTCAAGGGAGTGGTTTGAAGAGACGGAGGATTTTAACCAACTAATCTTTCCTGCGCGCGAGTCTCTGTCAAGACAAGCGCAATAAAATCGAAGAGCTTCCGGTCATGACTTTCACAATAAAACCCTCAGGAACGGAATAAACTGATTTCTCTGTAAAAGACGTGCTCCAGTCAAATTAATTAGTGTGCAAAACAAATTTAAATTTGATTTATTTTTGTTTTGCACACTTGACTGAGGCTACAAGTTAGATAGCTAGATTATTTATTTGCATCAAGATATTTCAGGAAGCACACATAATCAAATTGTAAATTATAAAGTAACAGGTCTTTCAATATTAAGTGAGTTGAATAATGGATTAATTAATAATAAGGGATTCAAAAAAGATACTTACATAGTCCTGAATTCCTCTTTCATTGCATTAGAGCAAGATTATAGAAAATACACTGCAGCAACAATCGCTTCCTCAGCAAATTGGAAATAAAGATAAACCATAAACATACTGGTTTCCTACAATAGTTAATTTAATGTTAGCCTATATTATTATAATTTTAGACTCTTATTTTTAAGGAAGGGCTGCTCCATATCCGGTAACAGTCTCCTGTCTCTTTCCAATTGACGTTGCTCAGGATGAAGGTGCAGCAAATGGGCCAGATGACGCGTCTGCCGCCTGCGTTTCACCCTGTTGCCTTGGGCGCTGCTCTCTCTCTCTCTCTCACACACACACACACACACACACACACACACTAAACTGTTGCTGGGACAGGGTTGAGTGGGGGCAGGGTGAGGGTGATTGACACACACAGACACCAGAAGTTCACTGCTGCTGATCTTGCGCTTGTTGCTGCGCTTGATTCACCACATCCGCAGAGAGCAGACGTGTGTTTGCAGTCAGACTTTTACCTCGGAAACACATGTAAACCATTCTTTAGAAAATAGCAACAACATCTGTCTGTGGCAGAGACGATACACACCACCACTTACAAACACTCTCAAACACCTGTTGAATATTCAAATGGGGAATATCTCTGCATATAAGTACAGACACTCACTAGAACTATTCATTGTTACTGGCCATACCACACTTTATGGTATTTTGAACTGTTTTCTACTTTTTTTCCCACTTGAAATTACATATATATCTTTTTATCATAAGGAATGTTTCAGTGGTTCAGCTAAAGAGTTGCTTCTCATTACACGGTCATTATTACACAACTTAAACCACGTACACAAGAGCTGGTTCTACCAAATCCTGGTGAGACAGAGCAACATATTTTACCTCTGATGCAACTTTCCAGATACCATCATCTGCTCAGAAATAAAAGTCTCATCTTTTTTGATTTATCACTTTCATATTCATACGGTATATTCATATTTTGTGCTGCCTGTGATCAAAGGTGCATTTGATGGAGGTCTCTTTGTTCTAGTAGGGAGACATTTCTTTTTAGGGAAAACTGTAAGGGCAGACAGCAGAGCTACCCAGCTTTCCATCCCCTTGTTAAAAGTGAATAAATCTGCTTGCTGTTTGTATAGCACCTGCTCGACTGTTCTGCTGTCAGATAGGAAAGGCCAGAGCCTGTCCCTGCCTGTTGATGAGCACAGGAGGGCCAAGAGGAATGCAATGCGCTCCAATGTTATCTGATGCACTCGGAGAAAATATGTGCAAAAGGCTGTATGTCTGGCTGCATTTTAATTGTGTTGAGTAACCATCAACACAGTAATCAAGACCAAACACATGGGATTCACCTCTTTTCTGAAGACCACTTTGGCTCAGAGAGTAAAATCACCACCCTTGAAAGGCCCTCATCTGCCTGTAATGGCCACTTCATTCAAGGGGCTCGTCTTCAAGCTGTGGCCCATGAATGCCTCAGTTGTGCTGCCCAAACTCAACAACTGACAATGTAGCCTGTGTGAAGTGAACTCTGTTCACACAAAGTTTCAATTCATTGTTACGAGTTCATCCATTCCCCCGAGCACTGCTGTAAATCTGTGCTAAAGAACCCAGAACAAGTGAAACCAGAGAGCTGTTTGACCTTTCAATGAAAAGATCACCAGTTGATATCAACACATTGTTGTCTGCAACTTCCTGATCTACATGAAGACATGTAGAATCGATGCTCAAATAAATGTGGTTAATGGAGCGCAAACGTCAAATCAGCGTCACACTAAATTATGAAGTGTAAAGAGGGGTTTGTTCTTGCATGTTAAAAGATGCAGCTGATTATTATCAATGAGTTGGAGAAATTCCTCAAAAGGACAAAGTTTGCTTCTGCTCTATGTTTGGATTTATGAGATTTTAGTTTCAATTTTCAGGGTGCTTCAGTTTGAAAATAACAGGAACAACTAACAATTTAAGGTAATACAATACGACAACACCATAAACTAAAACGTCAGGTTACAAGAATATGCATCAACACTTTTCTGACACAGTTTGAACATAAATTGAACAAGTGTCCTTTATCTGTGCTATTATTATACAATCAAGATAGTGCCTTTTTCTGACAACTTTCCAGCAGGAACTCTCTTTAAGCAGCTAAATCTGCATAAGCTGAAAGTAGCTCACTAACACCCGGGAACATTTTAACCTCTCACAAGCCTTGGCCATATTATGAAATAGTACTTTGTTAAGCCCTTGGATTACAGTGTTGTTGTAAGTGACAGAGGCACTGGCAATGTTTGAAAGGTGCCTCCCATCGAAACAACAGGCCTTTTCTCTGTTTACAGGCTGACCATCTACTCAAAACGTCTGATTTTAAACAGCAAATCAGCGTGTGTAGTATACTATGTACTTGCCATGCAGGTCAATGATGTTCCCCTCATAATGTATCTACAGAACTGATCAGGTAGGAAACTCTGGCTTTTAATGATGAAACATACTAGATCCAGCACTTAATGGGCTATTCCAGCAATAAAGTTGGGGAACTTGCAAGAAAATAATAGTCAGCAGAGGCAAAGATATCCTGATATTTAGTACTTAGTATGGGCCAAGCTCCAGAAACACACTTCCCAAAATGCAACTTGATAGTGTCCCCCATGTTTGGTAAAGCACCATGTCTTTCAAAGTCCACAACCTCAATTTATAACACAGGCAGAAAGCCTGTGTTATAAATTGAGGGTGTTGAAAATGTGCAGTCCAAACCCATTATCAGGAGTCAAACTTTAGAAAACACCATCCAAAAGCAGGGAAGACAACACCAGTTTAATACAAATAAACTGATGTGTGAAATCAGTGGAATGACCCTTTAATGGGATTAAATGGGACCCTCCCAGCTGTGTGTTCCTGGGACAATGTAGTGGCCAACTCTCCACAAACAAGGCGTTGACTATAACTGCACAACAGGGTCGCTCCTGAAACCACAGGGCGCTGTTATTATCTATACAGCCATAACAATGCCATGACAGTTCCTGAAGTCACAATAGTAAAACTCTTTGTTTAAATCGGAGGTGTAAAAAGCTTAAATTAGATGGAGAAATTAATCTTTAACCATTCTACGAGAAGAGATGCCAAGAGTGACCCCTGTTGATCATCTGCAGTAATTGCAGTTTTACCTGCAGAAAAAAGAAAGGGCATGAAGGGAAATTTACTAGAACTGAGTTCCATGCATGATATCTGGACACACACATCATTATCATTATTACATAATTACCAACACAAATGCCTCATATGTCTTAACATATAGTGGTTAGTAATCCGCAGGGTGTTGGTCACTTCACACAATGATACCCCTGTTTGTTTCTCTGCCTCACTGACTTACAAACTAGGCTTATTGAGAAATAGGTTAGTTTCAGCACACCTGCTTGACACAAGCAAACACAGAGCATGAAAAATGAGAAAAGATGACTCCATATTACTACATCCATGGCAGACATTCTTTGGCTTGAGCTGCAGCTGGAGTTTTGTTGCTCCACGTTCAGCCTCATTGCACAGGCTGATTTTGAAAACGTTTTACAGCTGCATTCAGAGGTAATGAGACCTTTGGATCAATCCAGCCTATAATTTTCCGGGTGAGAGGGAGTGCACACCTGAGCGATTAATTACTGGCATGAGTCATATGATAAATCAACAATGTGTCTAGCTCTGGTGTCACCTTTCTTATGTGGTTGTGAGAGAGAAGAAATACTCTGTGGGCGGCCAATCACTTTGCAATTCCAAACATCCAGCTTTGTTTTATTATATAACATGTTCCCTGAACATCTTTAATTTACTTTCTAATCTTTTCCGTCCCAGCAGCCTACAGCAGATCTCAACTACACCTAAACAAATAGACATACAGATATACTGCTGTCAGAAGCTGTGCCCTTAAAAATCAGTTTTAGGAAGAGGGTGTGAAATGCAGAGAGCTCCTGATGAAGTAGGACAGCTGAGAGCATGCCTGTCTCAAAGTCACTCTTCCTCAGGCTAGACTCACAGCTTACTGCACTGCATACATTTCTGCATTTGACATGGTCACCCTGACGATCACTATCACTGCCTAGTAGACTTCAGGCTGACAAAGCATTTATTCATCTGTAATGAATTATGCATAAGTCAATGGAATGAGAAAATAAACCCCCCTGCTGTTCATAGATGGATTGTGTCTGCAGGCATGAAAGCTTGATGAGTTGGAGGCCAGCATGTCTACACATTTACAAGTGCAACAACAGGCCTTACAGTGTGTTATAAATGTCAGAGATAGCCAAAGACACAACAGAAAAACATTATTTCCCACTTCACCAGCAACCATGCCCCATTTTTATCAATATTAAAAACCAAGAACTCTGACAAAAACAAATCCTCCCAATGCCGCCAGAAAGATCATGTTTTGGCTTACATAGCTGTGTGGATTTCATCTGCCTCTGTTTGGATTCCCACACACTCCTCTTTCAAGCAGCTCACTGGCAGAGTCTGTCTCATTCAGCATCCAAAACACGTCAAACTGTGCTTTACCAGAGGAGTACAGTTCTGTCTCACCTAAATCTGGTGAGGAAGCAAAGTACACATGAGATATTAATATCATGGTCTTCTCTCATGTAAGTGTGAACGTGAGCTTACTGATCAATTAGGCCTTATGATTGATGTGCAGAGGATTCTGTGCGTTACTTTATCATCATACCAAGTTAGAAGTCTGCATCCCATAATCCAGTAGCTACCCCTGAAAGGGATGCAAGGAAAATCTGAGGGATCACAAGATGTGAAGAAGAAGAAAAATCATATTTCTGATACCAAAATTTGGTTGATTCTTTTCAGATATTTGAAATATTGGACACTTCAGTCCTCTGAAATGAATGAAATGAAAATGCCTCTTTAGTAGAACTGCTTACAGCTCGTATGCAACCTGTGACAAGCAGCTGGCAGCCTCATCGTTTTCTGATTTGCAATTACGATCATTGTTGTCCAATAGTGTTGTCACAGTTTCACAATTGCTTCCAGTAAAAATCTCATGACAAGCCTTTACTGGAAGTGTGCTCAGCTCGTAAGAAAATGTACAGTATGTAATGCTACAGAGTGCATGTTTATGGCCAATTAGAATTGATTTGGGATTTTGGAGATTATTGCTGCATAAGAAGTACTTTCAACATAAATCACAGACGTAGAGTGTATGAAAATCCCTTCTATTCAACCATTTTTACATCTGGGCTGTCTGATTATCTAATGTGTAATTTTTTATAGACTTCTGAAACAAGTGATATTTATGAGGAAGTCATTTAGTATCAAGCTGATAAAACAATATTAAGTCTGTTTTTTTGAGCTGTCAAAGAGGCCCAGGATCTCCAAGATCCCAAACAGTTGGACACTAATGTGATCGTGTCAGTCACTACTGCACCCTCCGTTACAGCAAGCTGATTTGGCAAATATGCTCGAACACTCGCTGCTGCTGCTGACGGGCTTGTTTGTGCTCCCAAAGAGATCACTTTGTCCTCAGCTGCCCCTAGAGCCCCACACGAGTAATTTCCATGTCAGAAAACCAAGGAAAAGCCCGGGCACACCTGCCTCACAGCACACACGGCCCTCGTAACTGTGCTGATATTAATCAGCCAAATCACTATCACGTCTGCTTTAGGCGATACACTGTCCACTATCAAGATTAACTGGGCATGTTGACTTACGCTCACAGTGACTGTGAACGTTAGACTCACAGTTACATTTGCAGTCAGAAAAGGGCGCTGGCATAACACTGTAAATGTGCTTAACTCATTTATATCCTGACTGAGGAGACTGATACATGAAGACTTTGGTAAACTTGTCACTAATGTCTGCACTTGTGTTTTTTTTTTCTTCCAACAGCTCATGTCAAACAGCATTTGGCTATATTTCAGGAGTGATTTAATAGTGCTGCTGATACAATGGGAACTTGCTGGACAAGCATTAGATGAGTCACACATGAATCACTTGCATGATTCACGATTAAAAACAGAAACACCAACACATACAGAACACCGCCCAATCTCTTCCCACCACAAGGGGTCCGAAATGTAATGGCTGCCATCCCCACATGAAAATTTTTTATTACAGTTCAAGCTAAAAAAAACGGACACTGCAGGCGTGTGAGAGCTGAAATTAAGCCTTTTGGGAATACGTTGCTTTCAGCCCACAACTAGGACTGGAGGCTGAATATTCAAATGACAAACCAGTGTCATATCTGACAAGAACTTTTTCTTCAACTCAAATATAAAAGATACAAAAGTAATTTTTGCTTGCTTGACAAACTGTGAAACTCTGCCGTCACCACGTTCTTGATACCAGAACAATCCAGATTACTTCCCCCTTGAATATCCCAAACTAATAAAGTCCCCTCTTTTCACGCAGGTCCGTGGTGCTGATTCAGGTGTTTTGAAATCACTGAGACAGCACCGCTTCCCCTTGCCACGGACTCAGTCAGCTGATTCACCACAGCCCAGTCGAGCCGCTTTCGTCATGTCAACAGTGTTTTAAACACTCCCAAACCTGCACACCACCCTGCAGTGTAGCGTAATGCAGCTGTAACACTTAACAACAGACTACACACACACACACACACACACACACACACACACACATTTACACAAGCTCCATCACAATTCAGATCTCGTTATTACTACAGTGTGAAAGGACAAATCTGGGAACATGGTGACAGATGGTAAGTATAAAAAAAAAACACTCCTAAAGAGGCCAACGTCTTAGCCAGCTCCACTTCTGCCTGCTCCTCCATCTGTAATTAAACTGGGAAGCACCGAGATTTGTTTATCCAGGTTTAGGAGGTGATCTCCGGTAAACACAGCCATCCCTGTTATCGAAGAACACATCGACGAGGAAGAGGAACAAGAAGAGACATTCTCATGCACAGCCGAGTAGGGTAGCAGCAGAAACACTAGCCTTTAGACAAAGATGAGTATGTTGCGCTGTGTGAGGCTGTTTTCACCTGAGGTTTCAGTGTTGTCATACGGTTTGTGGATCTGCTATATAGATGTGTGTGTGTGTGTGTGTGTGTGTGTGTGTGTGTGTGTGTGTGTGTGAATAAGGATGTAAAGTCATCATGAGCCCAGCTCAAATTAGTTTGGCGGTGGATGTGTGCGAGACCTGCTGGAGATTAGATCTGCTCAGTAAGTAATAACATTAGCTCGCTCTCTTTCTCAGTGTGTGTGTGTGTATGTGTGTGTGTGTGTGCGCACACAGAGGTTTAAGTTGTGCTTAATGATCCTTAGCCACAAAGAAGCTCCCTCTATTTCTGTTCAACTGTCCAATCATCTCTGGTGGAGCCATGTGTTTGTGTCAGTGGTCACACATGCACGTACGAGCACACACACACTGTCAATCAACAGGTTTTCTTACAAGGCTCCAAAACTCATGAGAAAGTCATTCAAAACGACAATGACTGCTTAAAATGGTCTATTCTAGCCAGGGAGTTCAATACCACAGTAATGCTACAACACAAACCAACAACCGACCAACAAAAAAAAAAAGCTATCACACTTCAACACAGCGCTTATTATAAAGGCCCACAGATGTGACTTTACTTTACCTGGAGCTGGTTGTGTCGGCTTCACAGCTGGACACAAGAACGTCTGAAGGCTGGACACGCAAAGTTCACTCACTGTCCCCATAGCGTCAGTGTGTAATATGTGTATCTGTGTGTGAAGGTGTGTCTCCGTTAGCGGCTGTGTGAGTGTCCAGGGTTGCTCCTCGCCAACGAGTGGGATGAAGGGAAAGGGAAGGTACGGAGGGCCGGGCTCCCCTGCTGTGGCTGCCGAGAGTCACTCCGAGCTCCCGGCCATTCAGTCCATAGAGAGGCTCAAGCTCAAGCTCAACTAAAGGTCCTGCTCTGTGTCACTCTGCTCCACCTAATCCCCCTGTGGGATGAATCTCTCACACTCGCCTACTTTCTCTTCCCCCTCGATTACAATGTGCAACTTGCCAGGACGCTGAAATCACTTCTGCTTTCTCCCTGTTCCCCTTTTGTGCTGGTGTCTCAGCCTCCCTCTATCCTCCTCTGCTCTCTCTCTCCCTTTCTCTTTCTCTCTCTCTCTCCCACTTGCACTCTCTTGCTACTTTACATGCTAAATAAAGCAGATATTCTTAGACCTAACACATTGCACACACGAATGGAAAAGTCAAGTTGTATTTTAAAGCATATATTAATTAATACCTTCAGGACAGATCTCTTGTTTTCTGTCACTTTTGCTGCAACCAGGTTTGCCTAATAAAAATATAGAAACAAAACGACCTCACAGGGAAAATCACTTACAATTAAGGAGAAAGTTTTACTGTGCAGTAGAATCACGGCGAACTATCAGCAGCACGTCGCTCTCTTTTGTGCTGTGTTTGAGTTTCATCCCTACCCACTGATGCTTTTAGCTTCTAGTCACTCATCATTTTTGGCATCAAACGCCTTGTACATGAAATCAAGACTTCATTGTTGCTTGGCAACGGGGTAGAAGAAATGATTTGCTCCCGGGCAAAACACTGTCAGCCATTTGTTTTGTTTTTGTTTAGATTATTTTCACACCTATTGAGGTTATCCACCCCGACACAATCGCATTTGCTGGTCTGGGTGCCACGTAACACACATGGCGCTCTTACACACACACACACACACACACACACACACACACACAACAAACTAAACTGGTCTGGTTCTGCCACAGATGCGCTCATAATCAGCAACAATTGATTTCATTTTTGATTTTCACTTCCTCCACAAAACGGAAATGTTTACCTCCACTCTTGAACGGATGCCACTCCGCCTGCCACTCTGAATTAGCCTGCCTGTCAATCACACAAAGCGTCTCTCGCCCCTCAACAACAGCCTCTCACATTCGGTGTCAGTCAACAATTAATGTTCCAGCTCTGCCTTCTTCGTCAATCACCATTAAGGGCAAGTGGCAATAACAGAACGCGACAAGGTACACCTGACGCGTGCTGCATTTCTACAGTGTGCACGGCTACGACATCACCTCTGATCCAACAATCATTGCCCAGTTCATTGCCAGAGGGCCAAGTGCCTCAGAGAGACCCCTACGTGAACTGCAAAGTCAGTCCTGACCACTTTAAAATGCTGCAGCTGCACATCACCCAGAGGAGCAGCCCCTGTCACGGGAGGAACCGCAGCATGGCACACAGTGAAGTCAGCACAACACACACTTCTCTTTTTCAGTATGCATATTCCTACCCACTCCCACTGCTCGGCTCCACGTTACCTCTCTGAACAAGAGTGTGTTGTCAGCAACTCGCCGAGCACCGGCAGAGAGTATAAACAAGTAAACAGGTGCGTGGATGATAGATAGATAGATAGATAGATAGATAGATAGATAGATAGATAGATAGATAGATAGATAGATAGATAGATAGTAGGTGTGTGGAGTGCACTTGTCAGCCTAGTACCTGGTCCTCTCTGCTAGCAAGGTCAAAAAAAGGCATCAGTTGATTGCTGTAAATGGAATAATGTCAGTGTATTACACTGAACTGTCAAGTGGCCATGCCTGAGTCCACATAGTGAACTGTAAGTGCTCTAATGAAAGCCATAAAGGCAAATTAGCCATAGCAATAACAGTAAATTTCAATTCATTATGGTTATTATTGCCTCATAAGGTCTTGCGGGTTATTTTAAGCCAAGTGCAACACACAGTATAGAGTACCAACTGCAGTCACTGACAGCTTGGAACAGCCTGGACAGCCCTTAAAGGTTCCCTGTGGAGTTTTTTTTTGATATACCTCTAGTAGCGCTTGTAGACTAGTAGTGCATGCGCACAAGGACAATAGCTTTGCACTATTCCACTGATCTACAGGTGGTGGTAATGTGCATGATTTGCAGCAAAAACAGGGGAGAAGAAGACTGCGAGCAAGTAAACATGGATGTAACACACATGTTTTGAGTGACAAAGTGCCCATATACAATGATCAATTGTACAACAGATCTGCTATTGGATCTTTTGGAAGATTTATTTGGTCACACAGAGCTCATGCGGCTCTGCAGCGTTGTCTAAAACTTTGTCTAAACTGTTAAATTAACTGTATGGTTTAGATTTAAACATAACATAAATCTTCACACACATGCTCAGTTGTGAATAGTCAACAGTCTTGCCATAGAACAGAGAAACCGCAGGACAAACATGTTGCTGTCTGCCCACTATAACAGCATAATCATTATAAAACAACTCATTACTAGTAATCCTGTATAAGCCAAACATTTCATAGTTGCTGTTCCGCAGCTGATCCTGCAACCTCTACTTCCCAGTGGAGGGTGTTAATTGCAAAATAGCAATCAATACATTTTCACATTACAAAAATATTTGGTGCAGCCACATGTGCGTAATTAAATGTGCATGTGCATCCATGAGGCAAACATCTTCATGTAGCAGAAACAGAGGCTGCTGAGATGTGATTTCCTCTGCACAGTGCTGTCTATGTAGTCCTGGCCTGGAGCTGGACACAAATGAACACTTTACTTGAGCAGTTGTGCATATATGCCACCAGGTGGACACAGCATGGAACAACACCTTTATTCTGAGTTCACTAAACAGGCCAGAAAAGCTTCTGTCACACCCCAAGTGAAGCACAGCACACTGCAGATTCAGCTTTAATTCATCTAGTGTCAGTAGACGGTCTACCAGGAGATTCTGATGAAAATCCGAAAGTCATATGTTTGTCTTCGAACTCTCAGGTAGGCAGACAAGTCTTCTGTGTGATGAAAGAGTTTCCCCAGTTGGATATAAAACCTGCAGAGAGCTCGCTGATCTGTGTTGGTGGAACTCCTACATAGCGGCCTAATGTTAGCATCACCTCCAGTGACTAACAACTGGCTGGGTGGGAGCAGAACAAGCACCTCTGCAGGTACAACTCCACTGAACGCTCACCAGAATAAAGCTTATCAGGCTAAATATAGATTGAACACGCTAAATAACATCTTGCTGATAGCAAGCTGCAGCGCCCCATAGCTCACTTTTTGTTTCAGCTGTCTCAAAGCTTTAATATCCTGCCTTTGTGTGCTTCACTTTATCTACATCTCTTTGTGATTGGTGTAGATTTAATGATGGAAAACAAAGGCATGGTGTTATTTTTATCTGGTTTCACCGATCAGCCTAATTCATGACAATTATTAAGTGTATTTCTAGACTCGTACATGGTTGAGTAAGAGGTGACAGATTTCAACTTCCTCTTCTTTTTATGTCCTGATTTTGTATGGAGTAAGATATGTCTGCATAAGTCCACTGAGAGTTTGCTGCTGCTGCTTTGACGGTTTTCCTCTGAGTGCGCTTTGAACGTTAGAGGAGCTTAGTGCTGGAGTAAACCTGTCGTATCACATGGGTGCAGAGTGACAGTATACAGTAGAAAAACAACATATTACAGGCCAGTAGAAGCAACTATAACTCTGTCAGTCACTCAGCTAAGGAGGAGGGGTCTAACTCAAAGGAAAGATGACACCTAACCACAGCAACCACACGTACCTTGCCGCTGTAGTGCACCACGCCTATAAACCGGCACACTGTTTCCTTTGTGTGCACAAATTTCATTATGCAAAGGGAAACTGAGCTGCACTGACAGGTGCAGGTAGATGGCAAAAGAGCATGATAAAAAAGAAAAGATGAAACAAAGACATTTTGAAAACCTGCAGCTCAAAGCCTTTTGAAGTGAGTCTTGAAACAGAGCAGCACCCAATGAATCCCAAGATAGCTGGTTTAGGGCGCCAGCACCTTGAAACATCACAGACAGCAGAAACACCGTAATCCTAACCCTAACCCAATTTTTAGAAGGGGACGCAACATATGTCACTGCAAGAATATAAAATATACAGATTATCCTCAGACACAAATATACTAGTTTTTGTTTCATAGGTCTTGTCTACATTAACACTGAAATAGAGGAGGGGGCAAACGCAGCTGTACCAAAATAAAATGAAGTCTGTGAGAGTCTTGACTGCAGACGCGTTACTTCTGTCCTCTCTCCTTCTCAGACTTCAATTATGCTGATCAGTCACGGCGCTCAGGGACAGAGGAGACGATGTGACGTACACTTACTCGTTCAGATCCACGAGCCGCTGATTTGACTAAGGAGGTGTCAGGGACAGTGAGTGTTATTTGAATGTGCTGGGAGCTTCAGCGCATGCTTTCTCTTATGCCTCACACTTTAGCACATAATTACATAATCGCCGACTGATTCTTCAGCTGAATTGCAAATAGGAGAGCACTGACAAGGGAAGACGGCTGCAAATAAATATGATGATGCTTCTTGGGAGCCCAGAGTAAACATGCTGTGTGGGCAGTCCAGACTGCCAGGAGTCACTCCTGGACCCTGTCTACCTTGAGTCTGATAGGTCAGAAACCCAATGAAAAGGCGGGGACATTAGTAAAAATTGCACAGCTTTCAGCAAAAGTCAAGACACAAGATAATGTGTATGAGTGCAAAACAATAATCTAAAACTGGATTTCTACTTGGATAAGATAATAACTTTTTTTAATCTCTCATATGTGACTCACAGAAAGCGATGTGGGGTACCAGCCCTCCCTTTTTTTTTTAGCAGAGCATCAGTTGAAATCTTGCAATGAGGCCATTGCTGGTGGTTCTATTTTGAGATGCATTAAGCTCATGGAAAAACTAAACTGCTAAATAATTGAGATGAAGCCTCTGTCATAGCCTAAACTGAGCCATCGGCTAGCTCATCGTGGCCTGACATCACGGGGGGGGGGGGGGGGGGGGGGGTTAGAAGAAGGTATTTTGTGAAACTGTGTCATCTACGGAGCCCCAAACTAGATCCCAGCATGGTATGAATAAATCAGTTTGTATCTTGTCAATTCCCATAAGAACAGGAACTTTTATATTTCACTGTGTAAATATGTGGATTTCCACAGTGCTGTCATTGCTGCAGTGTGATGCTTAATAATTCATCATACAGATCATTTTTTATAGCTTATAGCTATAGGCCACCTGTTTTTAAGCTGGCTTGTAAAAACCCTTCCTGTGTTTGCAGTTCAGTTACATAAACATGTTAAATGAGTCCCTTTATGACTTTACAAAATTATAAATGCAGCACAGTGTCAGTCATGCTGTCATCTGAACAGCCCTCCAATCAGTCAGACTGGCAGCAGTAAGAACATCTATGTTTAGTAGTCTGTCTGTCATTACTTGGCTCAGCAGAGCACGAGCACTGTGCCCACCAATGCTATTAAAAAAAAACATACACTCATGGTGCAGTTATGGGCTCGGCTCAAAGCGTCCCCTAAACGCCAAACAGTGTATGTGAGAGTGGGATGAAGACAAACCGTAATTCTCCCCCTCCATCCTGGTGGTCCTGATGCTGCTGGAGGCGTCCCTGCCCAGGGATGTCTCTCGCACAAACGCCCGCAGCAATCCGGATACCTTCCTCCTTCCTTTCCGGTCTCTTTCTTCTCGCTCTGCCTTCGCTCACCTCCCAGGTTTCAACTTGACGGCAGGCTCTCTAAATATGCCGGCTCACTCTGAGGTGGTACTTTTCGGCTTGTTGCCGTTTTGTTTGTCCCTAGTTGCCGTTTGAGATGTGTGTGTCGATGTTGGCCGGCTGCTGATATGCATCCAGAGACGCCGGTGCACATGCTGGCCCCTCCCATCCCAGATGTGATGTCACGCTAACCAACAACTTTTCTGAACACTATTTTGAACATTTATGTAATTTACTGTGTAGAGTGCAGACGTGGCTCACACATAGCCCATCACAATTATAAAAACTATTTTGTGTTTATGTTTAAGGTGGGAAAAACTTATTCTACGAACCAACTTTTCACAAGCTTCAAGTCTTAATAAAGATACTAGCTAGATATTTCAGCTTTAACAAAAACAAAACATCAGAAAATCATACATTTTTACCCTAAAACTCAACATTAAATCAAAAAGGGCAGAGAATTGCTGCTGCATTTGCTTTTCTGGCCACTTGGGGGCAGCAGAAACAAAGTTGTAAACAAGTTGATGTGGTGAGCTTGTTAGCAAACAAATTCAGCCAACATTATCATTCATTTGGAGCTTTTCTAGCCTCTCCAATATTCACTCTCTTTTAGCTCTTGGTTTTTGGTCTCCGCCAAGTCCTGAGGGAAATGTCTGTCTCGTTAGCTGCTAAATGCTCCACTGTGGTCACCAGCTAGTCGATAACTGTCTGTCTGCCATTTGGTGCTGAGCAGGTAGTGAAAGTGACACCATGAGAGCAGTGATGACCCGAAACAGTGAAGTTGAGGCCGGACAGCTAAACAATGAGCTGAAGCTCACTTTAAAGCTCTGCAGAGCCGAGGGGAGCTGCAGATCCAGGTGATGATTCTATGTAGGTTCATCACTAGGGACCCCTTTCACAATGTCATTTGATGCACTGTTATTATGAAAACATTGATTATAGCCGCTTTAAAGTTTCACCATCCGGCACAGTGATGTCACATTAGGTGTTTGGCCTCAGCTTTCAAAAGTGAATGACGAGTGAACATTTCAGTGCAGCAAGTTTTCTGCCTTTTTGTGAATCAGTTTTTATCATTTGAATTTAACACAAGCTTGATACAGCTCCACTGGCCTAAGAATACATTTATGTACAACAATAATGGATTTACCCCCCCCCTCTAAATCACAGTAACCAACAATGAAGAAATGTAATTTGGCTGACAATTCTCATTGGATTTTGACGCTGCATTGCTGTAAAATATTAAATTATCTCCTATTTACAGCGATTACTGCTATCAAAACTACATGAAATCCAATTACAAGAAAAAAAAAACATCCATTCAAAGCAGTAGAAGACAGAAAAATACACAATCAGCTCACAAAAGTCACAACTTTATTGCACCTTTATAGTTAACTATAGTGTGGTAAGAGACACTTTCATTATGAAAGGTCTCTTCCCTGGTCAGAAAAGGTGGTGTGAAATATAGAACCATCAATGCAAACATGTGGACCGTCCATTCACACTGGTAAATGTTCCTCTGTGTCAGTTTGAGAGTCGCACCCTACAACGATTTCACAGCCGACAAACACATGTCCTCTGGAAATTAGACCGTCGTAGCCTCTCTTGTACTGTACACACTACAGTGACATAGGGAAGGTCTTGCATGAAAACTGACAACTCTCTTTTACACAAATGAACTAACACATTTGCATATTAATTCTCAAGTTAACATCCACCAACTGATCTGAGTATTAGTAGCACATTAAAGATCTGTGTCTTTTCTTCTTTAAATTATATATTTATAACATTAAAGTCTATGCTTTTTTATAGCCAATTCAAGGCAACATCTCTAGAATGAAAAGAAATGCATGGGCAAATCTTTACAGCGTTGGAGGGAAACAGGTAGCACAAGATGGACTGTACAGTCTTCTACATTGGCAAAGCATTTTGTTATAACGTTAAGTTTCTCTACGCATCTGTGCCCGGATTGGTGCAAGATGATCCCATTGTTTCCACACCTGAAATACTTTGTATAAAACAGTTTCTACAGGATGTACAGGATGCAAAATGGTGGTCCAGGGGAGAGGGGCTACTCGGATATGAAACGGGAGGGGAGTCTGATCAGAGACGAGGATGGGATACAGGATGTCTGGGTTCCTGAGTCTTAGCCCAGTTTCTAGATGACCAGCATGACCGTCAGAAAAATTGCATAGAGATATAAGATACAAGGGGGAAAGAAATTATTAGCATGTGGCAGTCCCATTCTAACACAGTGCCTGAAGTATAAAATGTAACCCTTTTATTTCAGTACATTGGTAAAGAACAGTTGGTGGCGAGGTTTGTTACAGAGAATGGAAAAGTCAGATCTCCAGACTGAGAGCTTCTGAACGCATGACTGATGAGGTGAGCTACATAGTTAAACAACTCCTCTCGCCTGAGTTCCTCCAACAACCCCCGACCTCTACTCTGCAAATGCACACGGCACTATGAGCTGTCAGAAAACAACAACGACCAGGTAAACATACAGATATGATGAAACCTTTAGCGTCCAATGTGCCGTTTGTCCATATTCACGCTTCCACAAACTGTTAAACTTATACAAAATCAGCAGAGCATTCTTTTGTGGTGTAAAACTTAACATTAAATCTTAAATAAACTGAATTTGTTGAAAAAAAAGGGTACATAACCAAGATAGCAGAACTAAAAACAAAATTCACAAATTTTTCAACTGGTTTAGACATGCAGGTTTAAAAAAGGGGGAAAAAATGGTGGCAATTCTAAACCTTAATTTTACCAACAATATGTGGGCAAAATGTGGTCCTTAAAAAACAAGCCACGTGGCACAGACACAGCAAAATAAACTGACGGCGGATAAAAAGGTATAAAATAGGAAAATTATAGAGAAATCTAAAATAATATACGTTTTAATGGATAAACAATTTTGGATCTTTGTAATTTGGTATAGAACAATTTCAGGAGAAGGGTAAAAGAAAAGGTCACTTTTTGTAATGTCCAGCTTACTGAGCCCTTATGTCTGCAAAAGTATGCTCTGAGATTGTGTACAGTTTTCAATACAAGACAGCTGAAGTGTTGCAGATACACTTTCTCATTCTTAGCCGACCCTTCTCAAATACGGTTAACTGTATTTAATTTCACTGAAGCTCAAGATTGTTGGGGCAACAATCAAGGCTCAAAGGGTGCCAACCAACAGCGATTCATTTGACATGGAGGTGTAAGGGTTTCTGTTAAATACCGCATGCATAGAAGAGACTGAGCCACTCACTGTGGTATTTGGATTAAAAGAGGATATGAGTTAAATCCCACTGGCCAATGTTACTGAAGCCTGAGGACAACATTTCATGTCTGTTTAAAACTGAGATTGATGGGGCTGTCAGTCAGACTGTGCTGCTTTTGGCTCACATCTAATTCAGGAATTTGGGTCTAAATTTAACACAAAACAGAGAGATTAAAAAATAAAAAAATTAAAAAAAAGAGTGAGAAAAGGTACAGAAGTTTGGTATACAGTCTTGTTTGTCTTGTTTCCAGTCAGCATGCCCTCAACAGCAATCTGGACTCTCAGCGACGGACTCCAAAAACTCTCTTCCCTCCGGGTGTTACAGACCACTTGTTCCGCCTGTCCTGGATCTTCTGGAAGATGCTGCTGCCACTTCTCCACTTCTCCCTTTTATAGTTTTTCAGTTTCTTCACCTAGACACGTTACATTCACACGAAAACAGATGGAAAAGTTGAAGAAGAGGGACAGTGACGACGGGCACCTTGAGATTAGCAGAACTAAAGACAAACTGTGATTTAAGATGACATGTCTTGTTGCGTTTCCTCACCTTTCCCCTGTCAAAGTCTTCATCCCACTCGTCGATCACAGTGTCACACTTGGCTTGGCGGACATCATCAATAGCATCTCTACTAATAGCAGAGACCTCTCCATCCCAACTGAGGACTAGATAAGGCAAACAAAAAACCTATAAATGCATATAAAAACATCTTTTGCCACAAATGATCAAATTAAAGTATCACCATACAAAGCTTCAGATTTACAGAGCACCCAGTGTCTCACCGTTGGCTCCGTAGGCCTTATCTGTAGCGTTCCTGAGCAGCTCCTCTACCACCCCACTCGTCTTTTTCCCATCCCAGGCTACAGAAGCAGCACGGGACGGGGTTTCTCCTGACCCACTTGCATCAGCTGCTGCCGCCTGGCTGCGTTTGTAGCCGTCCTTCACTTGGCTGTCCCACACTACCACTGCGGCTGGATTTGAAAAAACAATCAGCAAAAAACAAAAAAAAAAAACAGATAAAAAAAAAAACTAAATTAAATTTGACATTCTCAAAATGTAGTGAGTCATGCTCTCTTAGTATGATTGTGAAATGACTGGTCAGCTGAGAGGCTGCAGTGGTGCTGTGATTTTTCGGCAAATGGCTCCAATCAATACAGAGCAGCATTGTACGTTCCGTGTTGGCATGGAAACAAGATCGGACATTTGCCGTTTGCATAGTGTGAATGCATGCAATATGTGCATGCTCACATACCTGTGCCTTGTTTACTTGTTTTGCCGTTCTCTGCGCTGTTCTTTCTGGAGGGGGGCTCCGCTGCTTCAGGCTCATCGTTCTGTCCATCTGAGCATCGCCTGCTCTCCTCCCACAGTCTCACCTCTTCTTTTAGCCTCTTCTTCTTCCTCTTTAGTTTCTTTTTCAACGTTATCAAATTGCCTGCATCATTCTGAGCGGCTTCTGCGGCCTTCATCTCAGAAGTGCTGTGGTGAAAAAAGTAAGGTCAGCAAGGTTAATGTTGTGCAAACTGAGGGTAAATATTTGGATTTGCGTGTTTTCATACACAAATTTGACTTTTTAAATATTTGTAGAGAAAGATGCATGATGTTAAGTGCTTCAGAGAAAGCAATAGGAAATAAAAATAGGAGAAGTACAGGCATACTAGCAGCATTGTGGGAGTTTCTAGTGTCTGACAGTCAGACATGAGTTCAATGGTAGAGCCAACTGGTTGTTATAGAAACAAAGTTATGTGCCTCTTTTTCGAAATTATGAGCTCAAACTTTACTTCAGGCAGAACGTTTTGAACAGAGCTGAAAAATATTGGGAAACAAAAACAGACATGTAACTAAAAAAAATGAATTTGAATCATAACCTTTCCGATGCAGAGCATGCGTCAGCTGAAGGTGTGTCCTGCAGAGCCTCCGCCAGTTGCATCTTCTTTTTCTTCTTCTTCTTCAACTTGACAGAGTCCCTTCCCTGTTCTTTCTGATTGGCCTTACACTGCGTTGGCGTTGTGGCAGCTAACTGAGGCTTCTGCTCAGACTGTTCTGTTTCTGGATGGGATGTAAGACTCCACATGCCACCGTGGCACCAATCCTCTTCCTGGTTCGATGTCTCCAGGTGAGACGGGACACACTCCCTCTCCTTCGCTTTCTCGCCATCCTCATTCTCCCTCTTTCGCTTTTTCTTTTTCTTCTTCCGCTTCTTCTCGCTAGCCGATTCCGCGAGGTTGGGCTGCGACGCTGTAGCTGGGGAAGAGACTGATTCTGCGTCGCCCTCCACCTCAGAATGACGCCGTTTCTTTTTCTTCTTCTTCTTTTGGTTGACCTTTTGAGCTGGAGGGCTGTTGAGGTCTGGTTCTTGGACCAAGGAGCTGAGGTTGTTGGAAGACTTGGGGCTCTTTGGGCCGGCACTGTGAAGCCCGTTGGTTTTAAGAGAAAGGCTGGCGTTTGGTTTTTGCAGTGTAGAGAGAAGGGACTGTTTCTGAGGGCTCTGCTGTTTGAAGGATCCACTAGAGTGGGCTAAAGGCTGCGATGACTGGACTTTAGGTGAATGGAATGGAGCAGCTCTGGGAAAAGAACAAGAGAGAACATCTGGATTTACTCGACCACAGACAAACCTGCATTTCCTTTGCAATATGGGGTTCAGAGCTCATACCTGTGTGTGTGAGAAGGTGAGGCAAAGGTGGGGGGGTTAAGTTGATTTCGATGCGTGGGGTCACTGGACAGCTGGCGTGGCAAAGGGGGCAGAGCATCAATGCTGCTCGGACTCCGGCTGCGAGCCTGCAGTTATCGACATAAATAAAAACTTGGTGGTCTAAAGAAAATAGCCATGAATGTGACAAAAATAAGGAAGAGGAAGATTAAAAAGGGATGGCAGGAAAAGATGGAGGGAGGAAAACAAAGAGGAAAGGGTATGGCAGAGAAGAATTAGAAATGGTTAGAAAAAAAGGACAAACTAAAGGAAAAGAAGACAAACTCTAAACAAGTGCTACCATGTGGTTGATTAGACAGGCAGACTGGAGAAATAACACGTTACATACAGCAGAAAATAAGCTAGAGAAGGAGCGTTTACTTGCCTTAATAAAACTACTTATTGAAATCAATGGTCAAATTTGGGATAGCAGTGTGGAGTGAGGCAACAGGTGGTGCTGCTGCTGTGGATGGGTATGAAGTTCACCTTCTTGGCCGACAGGGCCAGTTTCTTGGCAGGTGGAGGTGACATGGTGCTGGTGGCTTCAGACGTGATGTTGTTGAGGGCCGGGGGTTTTATTTTCGCCGTCTTCTGCTCCTCTGTGCTCTGAGAGCGCTCCACGCTCCTGGCTGGAGACGCCAGGCCGTTAGAGCCTTTCCGTGGGGTGGAGGGAGTCTCTCCTACTGGCGCACTTTTGGGACCCACAGAGTCCTGAAAGAGAAACAAAGGCAATCATAGGCTGTGGTTATGCGTCTGTGCATCCACACATAGCCTGTTATGCATCTCCAGCATAAAAATCTGCATACTTAAAAGTATGTACTGACGACTACACACTATCTGTTCCTTCTATTCCATATATAGTATGCAGAACGCATCCTGTTCTCAGGAAATCAGACTTCTACATTCAAGGTGGCTACAGGATGTTGTACATACTTATATAATATTAATTCTGCATTAGAGCTCGATTCATCAGTTAGTAGATCGACAAAAACATATTTGGTATATATTTTGATGTATATATTTTGTCATTTTTTTTATTTCCTGTGTTAGCTTATATGCATTTTGCTGATACATGTTTCACACAATACGTTTTTAGATCACAATGACTTTCACATCTAAATGATGTTATCAGATGATTAAAACTGCAGTAAGGTTTGTGTTTGTCTACTTTTTCAGTGACAATCTTACCTTTGAGTCAGTGGTGTCGGCAGAGGAAGAGTCAGACAAAGACTTAAATGAGGTAGACGCTGCCATGCCTCTGCCCTCGCCACCTTGCTTTTTATCTCCCTCCGTCCTGCTCAACCCATTGTTGGAGGGAGTCGGCGTGCTGCTGCGAGGCTGCACTTGGCTCTGGGGGGAGGGCTTCTTCAGCTTCTTGAAAGGTTCCTCGATAACCGTGGGTCCACCTGGCAGCTTCGGCGGGCCGTTGGAGGATGACGACGTCCAGTTGGAGAGTCTGGGCTGTGGCTGAGAGCTCACACCGTTCCTGGAAACGGGCAGACCCAAACCACCGTCCATGGACTGGATCTTACGCAGTTGTGCAGGCTCGAGTTTCTGAAAAGAGGAGTATTGAATTTGTATTTAACTTGTATTAAAAGAAACTGAGCCGCAGTTTCAGTCCATACAGTAGGCTATCTCTCATCTTGTCTCATACCTTTGTGACCTGCGGGGAGGAGAGAGGCCCGTTCAGGTTGGCCCTCTTTATTTGTTCAGACGACACACTGTTCTTGACGGGATGCAACATCCCCTGCTTGGTGGTCAGCCCATCTGCATTCTTCTTGGTTTCAGGGATCCTTTAATATACAAAGAAAGACGGTTTATTTAATCATATATCCAGGAGGACTGGACACCACCTTCTTTGATCTCTTGCTGCAGCCCACAGCTTCTTACCTCAGGTAGAAAAGCACGTACGCCTGCTGGTTCAAGACCACTTTGATGTTACTCGAGTGCACCATTGAATCATTCATTTGGTACCATTGTCCGTTGCTTGCCTAAGAGGAAACAAGGAAGAGATGATGTTTTAATGAACAACCTTACACAGTAATTGTCTGGGACATTTATTATATTTAACCTTTATTTATTTACAGTTAAACAATAAAAACACAAACAGAACAGAAAAGGGCAGGCTCAGTTGAAGCAGTTACAGGCAGGTAAATTGTTTAATTTTAGATCAGATTATATATCTTTTTCCAGGCATGTCATTCACTTGATTAGAGAAAACAGACTCCTTATATCATCTACAAACGGTTTATTAATTTCCAAGAAATATTATGTCTTGATATTGTGATATCAAATACATATACAGAGATTTTATCAATATTGCCATCCATATAAGCATCATACCTTGACATAGCAGTAGTAGTGACCAGCGTGACAACTGTAGCCAGAGTGCACCAGAACGGCATAGAGGCCATACATAACAGGATCGCCTGAGCTCTGAGACATGTAGGGGCGGATGTTCAGAAATTCTGGGTAACCAACATCCTGAAAAAGAAAAAGACAGAAATATGAGATCACTGAGAAATGAGACGTCTCTTTCAAAAACAGCCAATAGTGTGAGAATTCTTTGTTAACCTTTGTTATCTTTCCTCCGCTGAAGTTGGCAAACCTCTTCAGTGAAAGCGTCAGCACATTAGATGTTCGATGGACTGTGAAGCGTTTGGTCGCTGGCACTTTCTTTTTGCACCTGGAGAGAGAAAAAAACAAACAAAGACATGATACGTCATCCAAAACGGATGTCTAATGTGAATAAACGTACCTGAAAAAAAATAGATCTATTCCACCGCCCTGCAGCTGTCGTCAGACTAAATAAACGGCACTCACTTGGCACACATGTAGGCATTCTCTCCACTTAATACGTCCGGTTTAACGAACAGTTCCAGGGCTCGCACAATGTTTGCTGCTTGCTGACGGACAGAAACAGAGAAAATACTTTGGAAAAAAATATTATATACTTCACAGAAATAAAGGTTATATTGAGATCTTGTTTAACATACCCGAATCTCCACAGCAATGTCCAGGTAGGGGTCATATGTGTCTGACACACTTTTACAAATAGAGCATTTCACTGAAAAAAATACAAAATAAACCAAAATTAACAACAAATCTGACTCTCCTGGCACCAGCTCTGAAGATCGACAATCTGTTACAGGGTGTAGCAGGGTGATCAGCGATTACTGGAATATTTCACACAAGCGTCTGTTCCACTTCCTGTGGACAGAAGACTATCAAGAACCTCAGACCAAACATTAAGGGGAAATACATTAACATTTGGCACTCCTCTCAATATTTCCAGTTCAGATCTGATTGTCATTAGTTTCTGGACCAAACTGACACTTGCAAAGGGATCTGGTGAATTCCATTGATTTCTAGTAGTAGTTTTATATTTGATTTAAAATGATAAAACTTCGTCCTCTTGCAAACGACATTCAGTATTAAACACACATTTAGTCAGACTATACAATATGTAATGCCATATTTAGAGATTTAAGGATAACTGTAATGGAACAATAACGCAATACCAAAAGCTACATTTCTGTGACAAAAAAAGTCAATACCTCTTGACCTGAGGTACCCTCCAAAGATCTGGTGAACCAGCGTTGTGGCCTGAGTCTGCCTGTCAAGCCTACAGGCAGGAAGTAAACAATGAAAGCGATCATCAAAGCAGTGTTTAAAAAGAAAAACTGCCCGGTTTTATATGAATATACTCACTTTGAACACTTTTAAGCAACAATAATAAAGCCTTACTTAGGGTAGCCATTGAGACAGGCTTTCTGCATGGCATCGATGGTGTACCGCAAAAACTCATGGGCGTCCTCCTGGCTTCCAAAGCGAAAATGTCTGGCAATTTCTGTAGGTGACAAAAGTGCATGTTAGCTGTGTGCTAATTCAATGCTTCCAACCCAGAGCGCATTAACAAAATCAAGTATTCTTAAACGAGCAAGTAATGACTGCTGCTTTAAATTCAATAAAAGGTGAGCTGATGTGCGTTATTCACTGCACAGGATCCAATGTGTATAAACAATGAAAGCCCAAATATTTGCATTATGTCAGGGAATCCACAGACATGCTGACAACAAAAGGGACAGCCCAGCAGCTAGAGGAAGCAGTATCAACAACCCTTTGTTCTGCCGACATTTGTATTCTCTAAAATTAAGTTAATGCAAAACAACAGAGAAGAAGCTCATTAAAAGACAAAGGCTTTAATTCATAATCTGACGACTTCCTGTCAGAGTTAAAGGCTGCAAAAGGACACAAACAAGTGTGTGTTATTTTAACAAATATGGCAACTAGATAGGCTAGAGTAGCAGGTTATAATGTGGTTTTAACTACTTAAGATGTTTACGCGTGGCAATTAGGCACATGTTCGTATTATACAGTTAAGAATAACCAGTGAAGATAGTTTATTTAATATTTTGTAAAGTTTAAAGAGTACACTTTCATGGGTACTAACAGTTATAGTGCAAGTATCTCAGACGTGCAGTTCAACAGTGACCTAATAAAAAGATTACAGTCACTCAGTGATTTCAGCAGACTGACGTCTCATCATCTCACATTAAGAGATAATGCAGCTCGAAACCATTTGCCTCTACTGTTATTTCCTGATGGAAAAAGGGAAAGTATGAGCTGGTAGAGTTATAATGTAGTCATCACCACATTCCCAGCACAGCATCCCCATACAACAATGAGTCACCGCTGAGTGGGAAAAAGGAATAAGACACCATGCTCAAATGACCAGTTCGGGACAACATCTTGAAGATATGAAATCTGTGGGCGTACGATTGGGTGGTTGTGGTTTTATTTTGTTTGTGAGACCCCGGCTGTGAGATCCTGGGCCGATTTCAGGATCGGTTGCAGTAAGCTCTTTTAGATTTTAGTGCGATGAGACTGCACTGTATTTCTTCTTTTTTTTTTTTTTTTTTTTTAAGAGGACGTCTGTGTTTAATTTTCATTGTATGCATTTACGTTGTTCTAACTGTGGAGGCACATTTCAAGTGCGTGTGTGGGGGGAAAGGGAAACGATAAAACACGAACAGCTAAGTCCAGGTTGGAAAGAAGGGAAAAAATGTGGACTGTACATTTTCGTGCTAAAGCTGCTCCTCTCAGCCCGCAGTCACAAGGAGACAGAGAGGGCATCGTGGAAGGAGAGGGGGGAGGGAGAGACAGAAAAAGAGGCGCAGGAGGTGGAGACATGATTGCAGCAGCACATAAGGAGGAGGCAGGCAGGTAGGGAGGGGACTGGGGTGGAGGGAGGGCTCCTGTGAGACTACAGCACAGTGCCTCACCATGTCAAGGTGCAACTCACACCTCATCTCTACTCTCGACACGGTGTTCATTCACAGCCTGCAGTCTCACCGCTCCACTTTTGGACTGCAGTTACCGGCTGTTGTCACATGGGACACTGTGGCCAGTGGTGCGTCATCGTGCCTCTGGCAGTATTCAACCAAAAAAATCAGGTGTCTGTGACTCCTGACACAACCCACATTGAAAGTAGCGAGAACAAACTGCTCAGGCGCAGTCGCGCAGTGTTGAAGGGAAGCTGGTGGTCTTACTTTTCAGGTCTCTGATGAAGGACACAGGCTTGATGGCATTGCCTGTGTTGGCAAAGGCTTGGATGATATGGTTCTGCATTATACAGATCATACAAAAGCCTGACTGGTGACCTGAAACACAGACAATAACAACAACAAAGAGAATCAGAGTCACTCACTAAATGAAAGCACCTAAATGTGACAATACTCTGAGAAACATTACTGATCATAACAACACAGTGGTGATCTGTCTTTGAGTATGTAAAAAAACCCACATTAGCTAGACTGCATGTCATTTATGCGATGCTTTTTCTTACATGTAATGCCTTTTTTAGCCCCTACCCCCTTCCCTCAAGAGTGGATCAGCAGCTTGCTTTGCTTTTCTCACCATTTATCGCTTCACTTTCTATTACCTGAAGCATATTCTGAGCTGTGCCTGCTGCAAGAGCACCTCATTTACTGTACGCTCTGGTAAACTGTGTCTTGTTGAAGCAGAAAACACAAAAACTTCAAGACTTCAAATCTGGGTGAAAATCAGTTCAAACAGACTTGCTCCTTCTTACAAAAATCCAGATATTTTTCAGTGAGATTTGGTAAAAACTGAAAGTAACGAGCCTTACATACAGTATACAGTTTGTGGAGCCTTTACCAAGTAAGGCTTTGTCCCTCAAAACGCAAATTAGATTTGTTTTGAAGGCTTAATCATTGGCATCTCAATGCCTTTGTCACCTGTAATACCACAACATAATATGTCTGAATGAAATGAAAACAAGGCTGCATCTGCAGCTTGGTTCCACTCGTCTGGACCAAAGTAGAAAGCGATTGCTGTGCTTTTGTCCATTTAGGGTGCTTACTATTTTACAATTTAGCCTTTAGCACTGAAAGTGTGATGTCAGCGAGTCTTTGTTTTCTATGCTTGTTAAAAGTCATTAAATTGTAGACTGCTGATGTTTCAGAGCCTGAATAAAACTTAATGTGAACAAACTGGCCAACTGAAGCAGCTGTTATTGTTTTTCTTCGTCAGCTGCTTTGGCTTGGACTCCACATTGACATTCAGCCACATGTGTCTAACAGTAGCGGGGTTAAAGTAATTTCCAAAACTTAAAAACTATGTGGGTGTGCATGTCGTGTTAAGAAAAACAGAAGTGAATGAGAGAGTAAATGCTGCGAGTCTGGCAGCATTTAAGAGCACGACTCAGGTACTCACAGGCACGGCTGTGCTCCTTTGAGAGTAAGTAGTTGGCAAGTGGCGGGGTGTAGGTGAGACACTGCACTGTGGAGTTGAGGAAGCAGGTGTTCCCTAGGTTGTGGAGACCGGCTCCCACCCTGTACAAGCGCTCCCATTTAAGTGTAAGCTTGTTCCCTGGGAAAAGCATCTTCTGCGGGGCGGGGATCCCATCGCTCTGGCCCCCAACCACGTTCTCTGAGACTGAAGGAGGAGTGCAGTGAGATTTGGTGGCATTATCAGAACAGTGATATACAGAACACAGAAACTGGGCTAGTACCAAAGGCATGTCAAACTACGAAAATCTGCAACATTTTCAGTTCAATTTGAGAGCTTACCTTGCCTCTTTATCTGGGCAGGCTCTGTGGCCTTCTGGCCTGTAGCGCCCTCATTCCTGGGATTGAGGATCACATACTTGTTCTTCAGGCTGTCCAGCTGATAGGAGAAACCCTTGCTGGCAGGCTCAAACTCTATCTTCTGCAACAGGACCTTCTTGGCGGAAGAGGCCAACAGTTTATTGAGGTCGCCCTCATCACCCGTCTCCTTTCGACCAGGTTTTAATGCCTCCTTGAGTTTATCCACTATCGGCATTGTTGGAACATCACTGCAGAGAAAGTTGGATTGAGTGTCAGTGTGATAAGTTGTTCTCAGACAAACACACACACACACACACACTTCACTAGACCCACATGAAGCTGCATGAAACAAATAACAATGCTCATTTACACCTCACAGTACTGTGTCTTTGCTGATTATTACATGGTCAGTGTGCTGAGATTTGAACCTGTGACCATGACACTGTTAATGGCCTTCTGAGGTGAAAAGGACAAAAAGTTAATCTTCAGTTGATCAGATAAATGTTGAATTTGATCTCTCAGATAATCACTTAAGTGCCAAATAATGCCGTGTTCTGCTTGTGCTTCGGTAGGTACCTCTCCAGGCCACATATCCTGACGTGGCTCCACAAGAGACATAAGGCCTGAGTGCATCAGAGGAGCCAGCTGGGTCTTGGCAGCTGTCCCTACAGTTATGCAAGACATTAGACGTTGGTAACATAGGGTGTGTGTGTGTGTGTGTGTGTGTGTGTGTGTGTGTGTGTGTGTGTGTGAGTGTGGGGGGGGGGGGGCAGCATTTAGAGGACATAAGGTGTTAACAGCTGCTGTTAACTGCGGGGTCAAATTCTTATCATTCATTTTGCATCAATGTTTTTACTGTTATCTTCCACCAACTGGCACGTTTCTTCAGTAAAGCTATATATCATAAAAGTTCATCATCTGGACTGTCAGTGATAAGAGTGAAACAAAAAAACTAAAAGACAACAAACGTTGCTTGAAAAAAATGAAAACATTTGCATTGGCTTGTCTGCTGTCCCTTTAAATACAGTGAAGCTGAGTGCACTAAAAGGACCATTTCAGTGTAGATAACAGTGTGTGCACATTTCCACAAAAACCGTCTGCCAGAGTCAGCCGAGTGAATGACTTCTGACGTGTTTTTTTTTTTCTACAAAAAGGCAGCAGGCTGGCAAAATGTGTTCAATGCTGACTGAGTAGCGAGTAAACCAATCACTGGTCTCCCACTGCCTCAATCTACTCAGGATGTAGCCGAGCTGCCCCAAACACAACAAACCCTCGTAAAAAGTGAAAGCATTGCATCGCATAGATGTCACACAGAAAACACCAAAAGCACTGAGAGAGTCGAGCTCATCACAGTGGGCAGTGACGACATGAAGAGGAAAGGAGGGCTGAACATGCATTGTATGCACAAGGGCACGCTGACCTTCACGTGCGGCTGATACTGATACAACTAAAGGACAACACAGCCTACAGGGACGCAGCTAACTGCAGTGATGTAACTGCAAGACCGGACAGCAGTGTTGATAAACTGACCACAACATAGGTGCTTTAAACAGGTTATTATGTCATGGCAATTAGTAATGTTATTTGTACATATCACACTGACACTTTCTAATGTTTATGATGGGATGTCTCAGCAGCTACACAATGAGCAATTATCTGAAATCTTGTCTAGTTAAACTATTTCAAGTAATAGCTGTGTGATTATTGTGTAGTGACCTCTCAATATGAACATGAACATAAAGTCTCACTTTTATGTCCTCTAATGGCTTACACTGGTTATAAAAAACTATAATCTGCTTGCCTCATATTTTGGAGGTAATCCTCACACTGACATGTGTAGATACATCAGTGGAGTTGTCAGTCAATACTTTCTTCAACTTAGAAGAAGAAATAGAAGAAACACATCTGCTAATGTAACCACAGGCCAAACATCAGCAAAAACTGACATTTATCTAGGTTTCGGATAAAATACAGGTAATATTGATCCACGTAAAGCTGCATTAGCACATAATATGAGGACCAATACATAGAAGTGGGTTTATAAAGTACACTTAACAGAGTCTTTATGAGACAGACTGAATTGTTGCAAAATATTAATATTAGATATATTTTTAGTCAAGCTTATATCAATATGTCGGACTGCAAAAATGCATTTAGTCATAACAGCTGCACTGTACGCCGGTGCTTCCAATGTATAGATTGAGTGGCCCACCCCAAGAAGTTTTTTTTTAGGTTTTTTCTATCCACCCCCCAGTTCATTTCAAGTCTATGTTAAAATACATTTGAAAGTGCAGGCTACTTGAAAGGTCTGCAAGAATGGTGTTTCCTATTTGTGTGCAAATCTATAGACAAGGTAGACTCAACCACAGCGGCTGAGAAACACAAATCAAAGATAGTAAACTAAATAGTTTTGGATTTCTGGCATCAGATATCATCTTTGGCTCTGGGAAATTGTGGAGGGCATTTTTCCCTATTTTCTGATATTTTATATGATATGAAGCAGTAGTACACTACTAATCTACCCCACTAATCTAAATTGGCTGCACACTGATGAACTACAACATTAAAATTCTCTTACAAGTATTCGTTAGTGATAAAACAGAATAATATAATATTATATGATGATATAACCCTGTGGAAAGAGCCATTCTGCATAATGAGTACTTTTACCTTTGATACTAATGATACTAAGTACATTATGCTGACAGTACTTTTGTACTTTTAAGTAACATTTTGAATTGTTGCTATGGTAATACTTATTTTACTTAAGTAAGTAAATGATCTAATTACTTCTTCGACAAATGGAAAATACTGTTTATTGTTTCCATATCATCGTAAATTACAGACAAAAGTGACGATTTTCACCTAGATGACAGGATGAGTGACGTGTGATGCCTTCACGGACTTCCCAAAATATCATAATCACAACTGAGAAAACACGAGTAAACTAACTGAACCATGTTAACGGAAATGTCATGATTTTGAGATACACCTTTTGCTGAGATATAGAGAGCAGATAGAGTTTAGCATTACGGTTCATATAAATATTTAGATATGTTTAAAAAAAAAAATAAAGGTACAACTTTCTTTAGGCAAATTATTTAATCAACGTTATTCTGTTTCTGTCACAAACAATGCTGCTGGACCACTTAATATTTAAATGTCAACGAAAACATCCAAAAAGCAAAGACTAGTCATGCTTTATCACAAGGATCCAATCGTGGAATAAAATTGCGAACGATTGATTTTATGGGGAGCACCTGAATGCAGCACAGCTATTGCTGTCACTTCTAAAAATCTCTGCATCGTTGTTGCCTGATTAGGCGACTAGTTAGCTGCCTGGTTTCACGGATTTTCACTTCTTCTTGATCGTAATCATCGTTATCAACTCCAGTAGCGGGGCAGCCTCTGTAGCCTCTCTGGAGTCAACTCTTAGGGCCAGTCATCATGGCTTAAATGCTAGGTTGCTAACATCAACCACAGCTAGCGTTAATGTCGACCTGAACGGTCTCAAGTTTGGAGACAAAACGTCGTCATTATTTCGATATATACCTTCACCTTTCGATGTTTAATTGCTGTCCTTTTCCTGCTGCAGGCTCTATAGTTTTCTGTCTTTTTGCGCTTGACAGTAGCAGCAGCAGCAGCAAATTAGCCAGCGAGCTAACTTAACGTGGCGAGACCTCAAGCCTCCCTCAATGCTGCAATGAGGGTTAGCATCTCAGCGTACAGGTGGCTAACAACCCCCCAGCCGCCACATCCTACCTGTTTGTTTATCGACATCATCCTGGAAATACATGCTAACAATTATTACGTACATACAAAATTAGTTTGTTCACCCACCTTTTCGTTCAATCGTCCAAAATCGTTGACAGTAGAGAGGTCTGCTTCCTCAGCTGTAGCTCTTGGGTCTGGTATTTTCGCCCATGCTGCATTATCAGAGGGCGGCGACAACAATGACTGACACGAATCAAAGACCAATCGGGGAGCAGGTCACGCCGTAGCCGAAAGGTTCAGCCAATCAGCGCTCAAACTGACGTAGCGCTGTTAGGGAGAGAACCACACGTGACTTTCAGCCATCGCTGTTTACCATTGATGCAATCGGCGCGATTCATGTTAACATTTCTTAATGTAACAACAAAGAGCGCCGCAAAATCCTCTGTTGTAGTCTGCGGCTCTGTTAGGCTCGCATCATGGCGCTGACACGAAGCTGCCTCTCGCTCAGATGAAACTCCCTCGAGGAATTAAATCGCGTTCCCTCGTGTCAATCCCTCTATTGCTGCTGATTTGATCAAATATTTGATTATTGCAAAATGCCAGTAGGTTTCATTTTAGGTGGAACCTTTTCCATTTAATGCTGTAGGAGAAAACTAACAAACTAGTATAGCACAGAATAGTCACTCCTCTTACAGTGACATTAAAGAAAAGATAGAGGTTGCGTTTCATCCTTGAACAGATTTAAACAAATGCAGTATGTTGCAGTGTCATCTACTGTAATCAACTCTACATTCATTCATATCGTGACATCCTGAGACTATCATGGCTGATAATTGCACACACAGTATATGCTCATGGACAGTCTCGTGAAGGAATGTGTGTATGTCACATGTTGTTATCTCCACTAGGCGGCAGCAGATCGCTGTTACAGTGTCGCGAAGCAGTTATTGGGACTGTAACTACCGTAAGAAACTGAACTAAAGTGAAGTCCTGTTCTCCCTGCTCCACGTGTGCCTGTTTGGACTAGGTCAGTTATGTTTCTGATCCCTTCACTTAAAACAAAATCTGTGTATTTTAATTACATAACTAGCAAACAAAGCCTCTCTGATGCTTTGATGACCTGAAATAATTTGGAATTAGTGATGGCAGCTGGAGTCTTGTCAGTCTGCACACATTGACCATGGATGTGAAAAAAGCCAGCGCACAGCATCAAAACACGGTTTGGCATTTAATATAATAGTCAAATGTACAGTATTGTTTCAGTTGGACATGCATGCAAAAATCACCTCAAACGTCTCATGTGAAACCAGCACAAGACATCATACTAGACTACAGTTTCAAATGAAGAATCTTTTTACACTCTCATATTAATTATTAAAGTCACATGACATTTGCACAACACTTTTTATGGTCATATCAAAGGCTCTGCAAGTAAATGGATGATTACAATATGTTCTTTAATTCACTGTGCTAAAGGTCGAGCCAGTCAGACAGTTAACTATCAGGCCTCCAATTTGACCTTTAATGCACATCAAATGTGCGTATTTTGCTAATACTGTTCAAATAGTAGGTCTTCTTTCTACAATGGTGTCATTTGTCACAAAAAGTATCAAAATGTGGGCTTTTCTTTATGAATCATATAACCTCCTTAAATAAAATATGTTCTTACACTAAAGCATTACAAAGAGAAGAGCTGTAATACAAAAAAATACAAAATGGAGGATTCAATCCTCTTTTTCAGACATTTTTCATTAGAGACAATATGACTGCTGTGACAATTGTGTTCAAAGTGCATTCTTGTCTATTTAAGATTATTTAAAGAAAACAATTATCAAAAGCACTGATTGTGCTTACTCGAGACAGGTTTGCCACACCTTTAAACAAAAAAAAAAAAAACAAAGTAGGGGAAATGTGCATACTCAGCACAAGAAAGACTCTGAAGCAGGACAGGCAAGAGGTGGCACTCGTTCCTTGCGATAGCTCTGCTGTCACAAATCAGGGTGCAGATTGCCAGCTAATGTTATTTATGAACACGCAGATTCACAGAATTGTTACACGTTGAGTTATAGGTATGTATGTGTTGCATTATAGAATTATAGTTCACTTTAACAATACCTTTGGTTTAAAAAAAAAAAAGGAAATCAGAAATGAAATGAAATGAATAGCGCAAGAACAAAATTGCTATGAACAGTAATACTGAATTGTGATGATTATCCCTTTATTTCAGCTAAGGGAGAAGTGGTTTATGAGGAAGTGCTTTGGATTTAGGGGTAGAAGTGTCTGAAAGTGCTGAATTCATAAGACTGTTGATTAAAAGATGTAGAGTCCTGCAAATAACATAACATAAACATTTCACTTTTTTCAACCTCACCACAGAGCACAAAACCTTATGGCTTTCTTAATAATAATAAAAAAAAAACAAAATAAGAATTTGACCGGTGTATTTATTTGTTTTTGGTATTTATATATATCTCAGCCGCAGACATCCTCAGACTATCGGACAGTGGTGGAGTTAAGGGTCTTCGATGTCCAGGAAATCCTTTTTGGGCTGCGCTGCCCCTCTGTACCAGGCACAAGAGTCATCACTCCTCTTGATACAAGCAAAGTGTTTGGCCTGCTCTCCGCTGACCGTCTTCTCGATCACCCAGTCTGTCCACAGGCACTCCGCCGGGCTGCTGATCATGCAGGGGATGGAGGTGCAGCGGGTGATCTGCGGGCCGCAAAAGAGACCAAGTTCAGGGATTAAACATACAACAAGCAATGCACGTTTCAAGGTTTGTGGTAAATTCTACTTTAACTACTGTATATCCTTCAACTTTTGCTACCTTGCAGCCACAGCCCATTTCATAGCGCTGAGTCAGGCTCTTCTTCTGGGTGGCACTCGTGGCCTCCCAGGACTCAATGAAGTCACACAGTGTGACGTGCATCGTCCCGTCGGTCTCCAGTTTGCCTGTAGTGGAAGGAGAGTGCATTAGAAGCAGTACGACATGAACACTGATATGAAGATGAACCAAGGAACGATATTTGCTATATTTTATAATGTGTGATTTGTAACAAGTTATACCTGTGATAAGATACTCCTTGCCATTAGTCTCCAGAGTCACTCCACACACTGCAGAGGAGGGAGCAGTGTAGATGGCGTCAATATCCTGGGTGGGACCTTTGAACATCTGACAATTCAAACAGAGAAAAGAACATTTAGATTTGTACTGGAATGAAGTTTATACCCCAACATGAAAATGATAGCTTCATCCCATGTACCTTGATTTGTTTGATGTCATACTTGATCCGTTTGATGGGGTTTCCATAGATGTCATTGCCAACGTCAACCTCCTGCTCTCCAACTAGCTTCGCCCTGATAACTGGAAAGAAACAACAACAAAAAAAAAAAAAAAAACAGCCCTCATTTATATTCATTGTATTTGAAATGAAACACTATTGTCATGTTGTTAAAAACCCAAACTGGATCTGGGGTCAGTCTGTATCTGATCTAAGCCCTGCCTAGGGTTTGGCATGCTGGAGTTGGCCACAACACATTGCTGTGGCTTGGATCTGTGGAGTTTGCATGTGCCAGGTGCTGGGAAGACAGAGGCACATGAGTGTTTCATCAGCTGCAATCAGAGGGAGGAATGTGCGCCGCCTGCTCCCAGGCTCCTGGGCCGACACAGGAGGAAGCTAGTCAGCAATCTTTGAAAAAGCTGAACTAGAATGCTCCCCTCGCCCCCAGGCCTCTCTGCCGGGTGCTGACATGCAAATCAACCTCTCTTTCGTGTGCAGCCCCCCCCTCTCTCTCTCTCTCGAAGTTGCAGCTCCCAGATTCAGAGAGAGTTTGGACGGAGGGGAAAAAAATCCAACAGTTCAAGTGGAAAAATATTATCAGAGCCATACGGATGAGCGTTTGAGCTCAAATGCTGAGCATTCAACAAAAAAAATATGACTCATGTGTTTCACAAACACTTCACTGTTGTGTGAATCCACGTTGAAGTACAGAAAAGCACTGATCACACGCCAGTCAGAGCTCAATACTGATAGATTACTGGTATCATGTACTGTAGCTGACTACTACAGTGAAAAAGGTTTACTAAATCATATTCAAAAATCAAGCTCTTAAGTGGAGGAGACTAGCGACAGAGCTAATGTTAACCAGATGTTCTCTCTCAAGTCCCACTTCAGTACTTGCTTTGCTTTCCCAAGGTGGCAGCTACTGGCTGCCTCAGACCATCACTAGCACTGCTTCCTTACCAAATAAGATCAAGCCTTTTCATTTGCTTTTTATATGACGATGAAGGTATGAAGCTGTGAGCCATATGTGCCCTAATTTGATGACAATAGAGGCTTAGAGAACATCTCCTTTTAAGGGTCTAAAGAGTCGACCCTGGAAAAAAAAAAAGAAGAAGAAAAAGGAGGAAAAAAAATAGGGAAAAAAGGAGAGTGTGTGCACAGACGGAGAAAGTGATGGAGCGTTGAAGATGGTTGCATTCTGCGAGCAGGGGAACGGAGGGAGAGATCGGAAAGGAAGAGCAGTCACATTGCAGAGGTAGCGTTAGCCTAACAGTGTCCTGTGTGTGCAGAGAGAGGACGGCCCTTCAAAGCAATACTATCACAAACACACAAGTTGACAGGGGGAGGAGGGGACAGCACAACGGAGAGAGGGAGGATTAAGTTTGCAGCCAGGAAAATGTTCAAAATATGGGATTGTGCAAGCTGTGAGCTGCAGATATACTGACAAACAAGCTGTACACCACTACAGGCACGATTTAAGAGTTACAAACTGATTTTTGGTTTACAGATCAAACTCATGGAGCGAATAGTGCTGAGAAACTCTCCAAACTTCTCTGGCTACAAAGTGGATTAGTGGTAATCCCCTTCGCCTGAGTGTGCAGAATCACACACAGATCACTTCTCCTTCTACCAGCGTAAAGTAGGGCAGGTGAAAATATGCACAGTGTGTAAAAAAAAAAACACTGAAATATGGGGCTTATGTGAACGATACATATCATTTGAGCAGTTGGGCTTTAAAAACAACTTTGTGAGGGTTAGGGTTAGCTCTTTAAATTGCATCCAACATGATACAAATGGACTAATTATAAAAAGATGTTTTCTGCTATTCATTATTTTGCAGAACATCCACATTCCAACTATTTAAGTATTTAGAAATAATCAGTAAAATCCAAAACAAGCTTTCATTTTGCCAAGCCCACTCCACTGAAGCACTAATATTATAAATAAGCTATTACTTGAGTCCTCTAGTTGAAGTAATTTAGAAATATGACTTAATTCCCTGTACTGATACACAGTATCACTACTTCTCACAGGACATGATGATGTTTACTGGAACAGGCTGACCAAGCCCTTTAAAAATCATAAGTTTCAGAAAACTGGGAATTAAAAAAAAAAAAAAAAGGAACCATCTAATTTTCTAGTTACTCAAACAATAAACACATTATTTTGTATGTAATATTGTGGTCATGGGAGTGCTTTAAAAAACAAAGAGACAAAAGGGAAGAAAGCAAATGCATGTCATGTAATTGCAGGGCCTGTACATCCATTTTCCTCCCTGAGAAGCCACAAAGCGGTCAGACTTTGAACAAGAAAAACTGAACTACAAATTCAAATCGACTCCTCTGCTGATCCTCTCCAAGGATACATGGATTCCAAATCCACCATTATCCATTTGTTTACTTTTAAAAATGAAACATCACAGCGTTTGAAACCTCTTGTCTTCCCATCAGTGCCCAAATATTCTACATTTTTACCGTTTACTTTTTGTTGTTTTCTCTTTCTTCCTTCCTTTTGTGGATTGCACATGATGATGCACAAATGCTCACATGCGGTATTCTAAAAACGTGAGTTGCTCTGGATAATGTGATCAAATCAAAGTGTTTTTTCTTGCTTCAGTGAGCACATCAGATGAACCTGCTGTACAGATCGATGCAATGCGTTATCCCCGGTGATGCTGGGGTTTAAAGCAGCTGTTGTGAGAGAGTGCGTGTGCACACGTTCAGTCTGGTTTTAATTTCAGCTCTGTTTACACCGGAAGTCACGTTAAAGCCAACTTTCTCTTTCAAGATCTCTAAAGATTTCACAGCACAGGTACACTCCAGAATCACCCAAGACTTGTGAGAGAAACTGCAGAAATACATAACGAGCGCAGCATATGACCGCCCAGCATTCCTCTGCCTCGGCCAAAGACCCGAGGGATGGATTTCAATTTATGAGGAAAGTTTTTTTTTTTTGTTCCTACTCTTGTCTGTTTCAACAAGATAAATGGGACTACATGTTTACAACTATAGCTGAGCTACTATTTTGTTTTTGTATACTGGAATGGAGAGAGAAATAAGGCAGGCTCTGGTGAAATACGGCAACATGGCGGAGGTCAACTAGGGGCAGAGGTGGAAAGTAACCAGCTAAAACTGCAGTCTGACTTTTACAGATGAATGGCTCTACTCTGCTATACTTTACTAAGTCTGTACTTTTACCTCTATTCTTCACTGTGTCTTGGCTTTGCTTCCCACAAAGAAAATCCTATATGAAGTACAATGGATCATCTTCACACACCAATGCTAAAAGGGGCCCAGTGGTGCAGTGACCTCACCCAAATCAAACGTGCACTTTTTAGTAGACTCTGCAAACTTTGACTTCTTCTTCCCAATTTGAAAGATTTTCACATGAGACACGGACTGTTCTTGAGTAATTTTCCATAGGCTCCAGACACTCTAACTGACTCTATGTCTGTGAAACTTAAGTAATACTTTCACTTCAGTAAACTGTCTGACACTAAGTAGGGGTTCCTCAAGGCATGTCTTACTGTGCAGTTACAGCATGGGAATACCATACAAATTATTTTCTACAAACTAATACTGTATTCTATCCAGATAACTTTGATTTATTATAAACACAAATACCGATCGCCTACAGTTCAGAGGATAGCTGACCAGAAACTAAAACAAAAATGAAAGAAATGCCTACAGAGTAAAAGGTAGAGCTAGCAGTGGTGGATAATGACCTTCATTTTGAACATAGCATCTCATCACTTCACACAAGTTGGCCACCCATTCATTTTCTCTCTGAACTTTAGCTTTAGAAAAGAGCTGAACTGAACCTGTGACACAGCAAACTACAAGAACTCTTTAAATGTGTGATATTCTTCCTGAAGTACGAGTTGCACAGTTTGGTTTGGTTATGAAGACTCCTGGTGAGGCAAAATCAAGAAAGGCCAGAAAGGCTAATCTCCTTGACAAAATGGTGGTTTATGTTAGTGGGAGGGTCTATCCATGGTGCTGAAGCAGGGAGCAGGGGTGGGGGGGGGGATCAGTTAGGACCTGACCCCAGAGACGAAATGAATCAGTCTGGGAGTTCAGATGACTATCAGCACCTTAGATAGAGCCCTGTGCCCTTCTACCTGAACAAATGATTAAAAGCCTGCATCTAGAACTGATTTCAAATGTACAAAATGACACTAAAAATGTTAACAATAATAATAATAATAATAATAAGAGGAAGAAAAGTAATCATCTTCATGCCAAAGGTGAGAAAGGGTTTCATTGTGTCACAATAAGTGAAAGTTGTATTTAATCTTCAGTGTATTTGCTATTAGGTGTAGTTATGTTTAGGAAAACATGTAATACGTCATCAATTCTGTCTATGTTTCATCATAAAAGTAAGACGACTGGAACGATTGCCTTTTAGTAGTAGTAGTAGTAGTAGTAGTAGTAGTAGTAGTAGCCTACTATACCCTATAGCCTTTGATACTGTAGTATTTATGCCAAGAAATAGTAGTTAGACTCAAATCAAATTAAATTTCTCTTTGAGTCTTACATTAGCTACCTGAAAAGCGGCAACTTTAAAACTTTCTCAATTAAGTTAAAAGGAACTACTGAAAAAATGAAGCTTCCCTTTACAGTAAACTCTCCAGCAGGATAATGTGGTTTCTTCACCCTCCAGAGCCACAGAATCCAAATGGCAAAGAGAAACCTTTGAATAAGTCAGCTTCTGTATACATACCACACACACACACACACACACACACACACACACACACACACACACACACTCAGACCCTCAGCAAACCCCAGTTTAAATAGCTACACAAGCTGGTCACTGTTGAGACTCTCGTTAGCAGAAGGCCTGACCTGAAGGCAGCAACAAGCAGTGTTTTGTATCCGGTCAAATAAGAGGGAAACTATCTGCATGGCCTTTGAGAAAGAATAAATTAAATTGCTATTAAGTGGTCATTAAGGAAGTGCACCATAAACCTCTTAACCATTGAGGTGAGGATGGTAGAAAGGATTTCCTTTGCATGATCCTTGGCATTACTCACCAGGATGAGTGGGAAATACTACCTGTTTTGTTTTGTTTTTTTGTGAAACTTAGACTCCACAAATGAATAAAAACAACTCAGGTCAGCCTCCATAACAGGCGAAGATGAGTTGCTGTCAGATCGGATGCCTGACTATTGAAGGAGCAATCTTATAAAACTGTTCAAATGATAGAAGCACCACTATCATACTGTACATAAACAATACAGTTACCAATTGAGATTAAAATGTCATTAAGAATATCAACAGATGATTAGAGAGAAAGAGAAAAGGGAGAGGAGGGGAAGTGGAAAGAAAATTCCATCCTCCTCCCCCTGTAATTGTAAACACAAGAGTAGGGCAAGTTTTCCCTCTCAGCATTGACGGTTTCTTTGTCAAAAATGACCGAAATTATCCTCGACATCACGTATTCAAACAAATCAGGACTAAATGCTCTTTTATATGCACTCATTTATACCCAGTGAATCAACTTACCGACGTCTGAGTTGCAAAACGCCTGCTGAGGATGCGCAGGGGAGCAGCTGCAGGCTTCTGCTATTTCTTCCACCCGCCAGAGAAACAGGATGGCCAGAGTGACAAAACAACTGTTCGCCGTCCAGGTCATCGTAGAGAACTAGGCTGTTCAATTGAAAAGACAAGGAAGTGAAGGGAGTTGTGCAGTTAGAAGGAAATGCACCAAAGAAAAAAATGTCCCCAGCTTCAACAGACGGTCCACTTGTCAAAGTACGAGATGCACAAGGCGTGAGAGGGAGTTCATTCCTGTTTGCAGACCGCACTCAGGCTCGGAGGCTCCTCCAGAATGTGTTTTCCACCACCGTCAGGAGCAGCCGCCTTTTATTAGCGCAGGCTGGCGGCAGACTCCTCCCCCCGCTGCGGCCTCAGCCAGTGAGCGCAGCAGCACTGTGGAGGTCAGGGGCTCCCAAAGTTTTGACATCCACCCGCCGTCCCCGTCACCTTCTGTCACAACCCTGTTGCATGAGGAGGTGGGTGAGTGCACACTGGGGTGACACATGCACTATCTGTGAAGTCACCCTCAGCCACACACGTACACACACGTTTACTCCCCATAAACCATTTCCTTAAACCATAACCTCAACTTTTACCATCACATTTAACCTTGAACTGTCCCCCAATGTCTACAATCTACAATCCCCCCCAAACAACAGGGTTTAAATCTACCTTCAACTTAATTTATAATTCATAACTTATAACATCAGAACCTAAGAAGAAATAACCACAAATTAGCTTGGTAAAAGTTGGGACATTATGTCATTATGTTGGAGGAATTCATTTATCTTTATCTCTCTTTGTCAGTAGGTTTGGGTCTCATAAAATCAGCAGACAACTATTTTGTGGTTTAGCCATTCCAACATAGTAAAAGGAAGATCACCATATTATTTTTGGTCTGGGGAGTACGGACGTGTGCTCAGTTAAATTCATGGCAAACTGGTCATGGATTTAGGTGTTTTTTTGATGTAAAAAACGAAATGTCCTGAAATACTTCAACATTTCGGGAAACTTGTTTTCTTGCCGAGAGTTAGATGAGAAGATTGATACTCTCATGTCTGTCCGGTAAATACGAAGCTACAGCCAGTATCCGGTTAGCTTAGCTTAGCAGAAAGACTGGAAACAGGGTGAAACCATGGACTGTATATAAAGTGATATGTAAGTTAGAAGTTAAAACACATACATTTATATACAGTCTATGGGTGAAACATCTAGCCTGGCTCCGTCCAAAGGTAACAAAATCTGCCTGCCAGCTTCTCTAAAGCTCTTGAATTAACACGATGTACCTTGTTTGTTTAATCCATACAAAAACCAAAGTGTAAAAACAACGATTTGCAGTTTTTACAGGGGGGTTATGAGTCTATTTCTTGTCTGGGACCAGTAACTTCCTGGAGGCTGGTTCCCTCAACTGCTCAGAGGCATGAAACGCAAATTCAGCGTATTTTCCCAAAATGTCTAAATATTCCTTTAACTGTTTGACTAGTGGACCTAGCTGTGAGGGTCTACTGCTGATCTCCATTCTTACGCCTCATTGGCTGTGCTAACAGTAACGGTACCCTGACAATACTTACAGTATCTTACAATACCTGCGGTATCACAGGTTTTCACACAGTTGAGCTGTGATTTGTGTTTTTTGCTTTTTTTGTATTTTCTGAGTTGTTTTCATTGTTGTTTTTCTTTGCACTATTTGCATTGTTTACATTTTACAGAAACACTTGTATATATACGTTATATGTTGTTGGTCATTGTTGCTTTTTAAATATATTTATATATACACCTATTTTTTCACCTACTTGTGTGCACATAATAGTTCTGTGTTTATGTTTACCTATCTTTGTTCAGCTTTGTTGTCCTTGATTGTAGCTTTATGTCTATTTATATCTGAGCAACTAACTGAACTTGTACATGTACACGTACTTGAATAAATAAAGCTGATTCTGATTCCGGTTTTAACCTGCAATAACATCATCACCTTTTAAGTTGATGTGGCAGACTTGTTATACATCCAGCAGTTCAGAAGAAATATTCTTCATTTTGAGTCGTGTGTTTCGGGCCACCTGGCAAATGTAAGTCCAGCATTCACTCTCTCTGTTTTTGGTCTCCTGAGGGAAATATCTGCCTCTTTAGCTGCTAAATGCTCCACTATGTTTACCGGCTAGTTGCTAACTGTGTCTTATTCACTGAAAACAGCAGTCGGCTGCGGCTGAAAATGACGCTATGAGAGTGGTGATAGTAAACCAAAACAGTAAAGTTGTGGCCGAACAGCTAAACAATGAGCTGAAACTCATAGCCGTTATAAACATCTTTGCTAATAAAAATGCGCAGGTGAGAAAATACTGACGTGGGGCTTGCTGAGTAATCCTCAGCATAGTCACCTGTGGTTTTAATTCAGTGAGAGTGTTTATTTTATGCAGTCAGTGTCAGTAACTATTAAAACACTGTTCGTAACAGATGAAACTGACGAAGAAGAGTGAAGGAGGAGTGGTTGAGTGGAGAGAAGTGACATCATCCCCTTAAACTTAATAGATTCAATCTGGTGGCGATTCCCCCAGTGTAAGCTACCCAAACCCCTCCGTCCTCCTGTGAAAGAAACATTATGCTATAGTCAAATTCTTTAGTTGCTTCTCATCCTTTACTCGTGCACAAAAATAGATGGCTCTTTTGTTGGAAAGTTCACCACTGCAACACCACCTCAGGAAACCAAGGATCTCAAGAGTCTTGGGTTTGTGGCCTCCCGTGTTGATTCTGGCTTAGAAGCGAGAGATCACAGTGAGGGCATGGTGTGTCTGATGATTAGAGCTGATGATGAATAATGAAGAGGACCGAAGACAGAGAGAGAGGACTGTATCTGCTGTGGCTGCCTCCCTCCCTGACATCATATTTGGCCACCGACTGTCGGCCTTCTGGCTACTCTGGCAAATGTTTCCACTCTTTTCCATAGTTGAGCATTTTTGCCGGGTTGCTTTTCCACAGGTCTCTGTTACTTGATGTCTGTGTAAAAACAGGCATGGAGAGAGAGTAAGAGCAGAGGGGAAAATGGGACAACCCATTTAATGTCATCTTTGTAATGACAAACATCTCCTGCGTCATTTTGCTGATGGAAAATTTGGACATTCATTCATTTTAACTTTGCCTTTAGCATTGGAGTAAGAATGCCATCATTTAGATAAGGAAAATTACCAAAATTGTTAGAAATTTTGCAAGCCAGTATGACTCGTGAGCAGGGTGGAAGTTACCAGGAACAAAAGACATAACATGGACAACAACCCAGATGTTGGGCGTGGAGCAGAAATGAAGACACATGAAAGGAAGTGACACATACAAGACTAAATGAGTAGAAATATGCTTCCGTCTCTTTCCACAGTTTACCAAAGGCTTTGGAGGAACAGCAGACGCCTTCTTCTGGGCTGAGCCTGCCGCCCCCTGTCCAAACAGTCGGCTTCCTTTGCACTGAGATGCTGACTGATGTGGTGGGCTCTGCTCGGATCGCAGCCGTGTCCCCGGCTCCTGGGCATATTTCAAATGACCTCACAGCATGACCATTCGGAGCCATTTCCCACACTGCAACTCTCCCTTTAGTACGGGGTTTTACTCGCCAGTTAAAATCTGGATTATTGTATCAACATTTGGTTTTAATTTGTTGAAAGAGGGCGGATTTGTCAAAGAAGTGCAATGTAAGCAGCCCCCTGTGTACATTACCCACTAAAAACGCCAAAAGGGGCTTAGGAATGGCCTGAACCTCCATCCCCTAAATTACAGACTTGCAAGGCCAGGAATACTCTCAAAAGGAAGTGCCCGGCAAGACAGAAAAAGAGGGTCTCATTGCGGGAACTGGTGGGTGCTGTGGCAGTGACCCACATCCTCTGACTCCCACCCCCTCTGCCCTGTTGCCTGCACACTTTCCACATGACCTGACCACCACGTAGCTTTTCGACTAGCCATCCCCCTGCTGCATGTCCGCCCCCTCCTCGTTACCATCTTTGTTTTGATGTGACCCAGCCACGGTCCGGGGTAATTCCCATCATTTTCCATTCATCAGAACAGCTATTCACATTTTACTTGTGACAGTGTGAGACAATGAATCAGTGTTAGTGAATTTGCTTCAGGGACAGGAGGAAAACATCTTCTTGAAAGACACAAAAAACCCATTAAAATCACACCGTGGACTCTGGGGTCAACTGGTCTGAACTGTCCTCTGTGTTAAAGTTAGTCACCAGCCACCAGTCTGCTAACAGTGTCCGCAAAGCATCATCAGTGTCTTCAGTCTGTTTTAGTGGAATTGATGATATTCTGAGTAACTAGTGTGTGTGCAGTCAGAGGAACCTTCACTTTTATGTAACAGATCCTTACTGGCAAAATAACATGTAAATAATTGTACAGTCATTTCCTCTACAGTTCTACAACGCTGCCAGTCCATGACTGGGATGTCTGGGGCAGCACTTGAAATGATGAACAATTTAAATGGCGTTGGTGTCATGCAACTGTTTAACACATTATCAACTCAACTCAAAACGTTGTTGTAGCGAACATGCTAGGAAGCCATTTACCCATGCAGCAGACATGGAGCAAATTAGCATTCATTTGGAGTCAGTTCAGTCCACCTGACAAATCCAATATTCACTCTCCTTTAAACTCTGTTTTGTTCTCCATCAAATATTTGGCTCTTTAGCTGCTAGACGCTGCACTCACCAGCTGGTAGCTAACTTTGTCTGTCATTTAGTGCTGGGCCGACAGAGTAAAGTGGGTTTATCTGAGCTTTTTTTTTTTTTTGCTGAAAAGAGGCTAATGAGAGTGAATCGAAACAGTAAAGTCACTGGCCTTAAAATCAAAACAATGAACTGACAGATGCTAAAACGCTTTATAAATGTGAAGGAAACTGCAGAGTCAGGTAATAATTCTTTGTGTTTGTCACTATGAGTGATTCCTTCCACATACAGTACATGCAGTCATGTGATCCATTAATCAGAATCAGAATCAGAAATACTTTATTGATCCCCAGGGGGAAATTGTACAGTACCGGTGCTCCCATTCCAGGGTAGAAAAATAGCATAATTTAGAACTAAAGGTATGTACAAAATATAAAAATAAGAAATAGAAAATAAAAAATATACACATTTACAGTATTTAAGTGAAGTGAGGTAAAAAATATATATATATACAGTAACAATGTATATATATGTATGGATGTGTTGCACTGTAGTGTATAACTATATATGTATTATAGATATGAAAATATTTATCAGTGCAGCTTTAAAATCCCATACTTTTCAAATACATCGTGCTGAAAAGTGGCATCTTGATTTGCACGTAAGAATCCTTAATCTTTAAGACTTAGTACAACTTCCTCCACACATGAACACTAACTATGTTCCTCCTACACTCATACAGCTCCTTTGTCCTTTGTCTTTGTCTATGAAGCAACTAGTAATTCTTGTCAATCAAATAGTTTTTTTTATTGTTGTTATGAGTTTTTGTTATCACAGCAACATGTTTTTTCTAACATAAAGGGAAATTGGGAAATTGGGAAATTTCCAGAGAACATTGGAGTTCAAGTGGTTCAATGGCATTACCAAAATCATTGTTCATAAAACCATTTGAATAGCATTTCAAAATACTGGGGCAAACATAACAAACAAAGCATGTCATCACATGTGGGGCTAATTATTTTGTGGGTAAAATGACACAACAATGAAAATACAGCCAGATATTACTCACAGGAAAGTGAGTCTAACCTGTGATGAAATAACTTTCCCTGTTTTCCATCCTGGTGAATACACAACATTGTGCACACAGCCTGACACAAGATTACCTGTGAATGAATCACAGTTGCTCTACAACACTCTCTCCTGCGACTAAAGTTTGTAAAACACTGAACTACGAGTGCATGTGGAGGAGTCATCTTTAAATATACAGTGATCATGTATTCTTTGTAACTGATCAATCATGTCATGGTTTAGTGCAGCCACAGGCAGATACTCTTCTCAGAAACCCATGAGTCACTATGTGTTATATGCAGCTGTTTATCCCACCTGCCCAGGCATGTAGGCCTGCATGTTGTCAAAGTGTTACTATCAGTTGCGTGAAGCAGAAATACAGGAAGACTTGAAGACGGTCTGGTGTGTGGTGAAAAAACAATTGCTTGGGAAGATTCCATGACTCATGAAGAGGAAACTGCTATCATCCTTAATCAAATCCGTGTAAACACAAACCCTTTGACATCCCGTACCTTATCTGATGATGATGATGAATAAACGACATGTTTGAAGTTTGTTGTTTTCTTTCTGTTGGGGAAAAGTGTGATGATAAACCTGAGTTTTAACTATTTCACACGGAAAGAAGTGACCAAATGTGAATTATTTTAGTAAGATCCAACACTGAATCAACAACATCCTGACGCTGACACAAGAGCATGAGGTCAAGGCAGATACATTGACAATTAAAGGAATAGTTCAACATTTTGGGAAACACTTATTCGCTTTCTGGCAGAGAGTTCGATAAAAATATCAATACCACACTTATATTTGTTGTCAGCGCCATCAGACCACGGCAAATTCCTTGTAATGTATGTTACTTGGCAATGAACAGTTTCTGATTCTGATTCTGATATTTGCCTGTTAACTATAAGGCTACTGCAGGTAGCCAGTTAGCTTAGCTTAGCTTAGCTAACTGGCTACCTGCAGTAGCCATTTAAATTGTTCACTGGAAACGAGGGGAAACAGGTAGCCTGGCTCTGTTTGAAAGTAACAAAATCCTACCAGCACCTCTGCAGCTCACCAATTAACACCAATGGATCTTATTTTCTAACTCTCCACCAGAAGCATATTTCCCAAAAGCTCTTCCTTTTAGCTCATATTTCAATGACATTTAGCAGAATGACTTTAACTTCCAACACTTAACTCTAAGGCATTTTATTTTCTTTTTTCTCATGTGCAAATCCACTGTATTGCTCCCTGACAGACCGTCATTTCTCTACTGATAGTTATGATTTGTGAACCCTTCTCCTTCAGTGAGCTAGACAGCAGAAAAATGGCCGACGTCATGACAGCAGATATCATTTTATGCGACAGGGTTCATGTCAAGAGTCAGTGCGCCGAGTTAAAACCCCAGAAGAGAGCACACTCATATATTACAGCATTAGTTTGGCCCTCTCTGAACTGCAACGTTCTGCATATGTCCATGGGAGTGAAGCTGTAAATCAGTCTGCTGATTAAGTTTAACTTGGCCTACGTTTACACTTGTCACTTCATGTGTCTCATATCTGGATAAACTCCAGATTAGGATTTATTTTTCTGTTGCTCTTGTGAAGGACACATTTGGTCTTTTAAAAGAAAAGTGCTCTCACACTCACACACACACACACACACACACACACACACACACACACACACACACACACACACACACACACACACACACACACACACACACACACACACACACACACACACACACACAGAGAGAGAAAAGGATCCAGAAATCACTTTATTTGCTTGATATGAATTAAAGTACAGCTAGGTGATACATTTGTAGCGAATCAACAAAGATTATTGAGAAAAGTAAATCACATGGATAATATTGTAGTATCATTGCAAATCTATTGAATAATAAGCAGACAGATTGATCAAACATGAGAAATATTCAGCCTGGTCCTGCTATTGGATCAGACATACTCTGGTCTCACTACAAAGTGGTAGGTGTACTGGTCATCAGGACAGGGATAGGCAAGAAGCTGGGTCTCATTCACAGGGATATAAGCCAGGTGGACCTTGAAGTCCTGAACCTGACAGATGTACTTGCCTTGGCACATCAGCAGGAGCCGGTTATGGAAGAGGACGTTGCTTTGCTGGGTGAGCTGGTTTTGCGGAGCCAGCCTTGCCACAGGGAACGACTCGCACCTCAGACCTCGGTTTGAACATTCACGTTGGCTCTTTAAGACATTTGCCTCCCAGCGAATCTTGTTGTCCTTAAAGATCAGGCTGTTGTGGACAGGTGTGCTGAACGACTTGGTTGTGGCTTGACCATATGGACTGGCAGTGGGATAAAAAAAACGACCATCATAGCCATATTCGTAACGCTGCCTGTTGTATGAATTAGGATAGTGGATTCGGACTGGATTTGAAGTTTTCTTTGAAGAGCCAATAGCAGTGCTCCATGGCTCAGCAATGTAGATCCTGGGCTGGTAATCGTCATCTTCTCTGTTGAACTTGGGGTTGGACTGAAGATTACTGAAGAGCAGAACATTAAACTGGAACGCTTTCAACATGTTTTCACTGTACATTTTCTTATGAGTGCTGTAGAGAGAAGAGTTGGACTCCAGCTCATACAGTTTCTCAGCCGGGATCATAGGGAAACGAATGCGACTCAACAGGTCAACCTGGGTTTCCAGACTGGTCGAGTTGCCCTTCTCTGTGATCCAGCTCTCCACGGTCTGAAGTAGAAAATACTCATCTGGCACCACCAGGTCTGAACGGGCTAGAAGGACTAGAAGGAGCTTAAGGGAGAGGTGGGTCCAAGCAGGGGACCTGGTCAGATTCTGGTAGTTCCAGGCCAGATACTGAATGCAGTTCTCCTGGAGGACCAAGTCCCCAGTCTCCTCTGCATATTCTAAAAGGGACACCTGGGTGTGAAACGAGGGATCCTCTGGGATGATTTTAGAGAACAGCCGGCCTGTGTCCTCCATCAGCTGCTTCACCCCAAACTTAGAAGCCATCCAGTGGAGGCACTGCACAGATAGGAAGGTCACTTCCATCTTGCGGGTGTAAATGTACCTATTGAGAACCAGATTGTAGAATATTTTGAGATGTTTCCCAGTGATTTTGCTTTCTATTTACATGCTCACAAAACACCCGGGTGGTATTAATATGAATTCTGTGTCTCAAATCAACACGAGTTATACTAGTTTCAGTTTACCTGATGAAGGAGGTGAAATGTGGTTGGCAAGTCTGGCTGATGTCAACCGTGATGTTAGTGATCTCCTTTGAAGCATTGAAGAGTGGGAATCGTGAGAGGATCATTTTGTGCATACAAATCGTTGTCTCACCCATTTCCAGGGTCCCGTCCTTCATTCTGTTTCCAGTAGGACTCCGAACTAAGATCTGGAAGTCACAGCCACTCTCACTGTCAAAGATTCGGCCGAGCTCATCGGACAGACTGATGCTGTGGTCCAGCGAGTGTATAGAATCATCGATGGTCACGTTTGCGTCTGGAATCAGGAATCATTGGGATGAACATTTAACAATAGATGGTTATCTTTTTACTGGATCAGATGTCATTATGCGTTCAATATAAAGGAGCCTTTGCCTTTTTGTGTTTTGGAGTCTTGATACGTACCGTCTGTTTCACAACTAACTCCAACATCCTCTTTGTGGGAGCAGTCAGTTACTCCCCAGCTTTTGAAAACACAAGAAAACAGTTTGTTCTCTGTGCCTTTACAGTTCATATCATCCAGCCAAATAGGTCCAGTCGCTATGAGGTAACATGAAAGGAAATACATTTGTTAGTTGTTGTGGCAGTAACACATTAAACATTGACCTTGCTTATGGGTGAATTTGTGGTGTTTGTATGTTAAACATCGGATCACAACTCGTCAGTCATTACAATAACTTCACTGCCCTCTGGTGGGTGATAAATAGAAGTAGAGGGGCACCTTCTCCGTAGTCCTTCCCAATGACAACCGATTTGGCTCCGGGAAATTGGAGCTGACGACACACCACCTGGGCCTCAGCCATGTCCCAACCGTCGTCACACACTGTTCCCCATTTTCCTTCATGGTAGACTTCCACACGGCCCTCTGAAACACTCTGAGAGCCAAACAGCCTCACGTCACCTTCCTGCGGGTCAGGGTTTCTCCCTGTGTGCAAACAAAGGCATAGGCCATGAGAGGTTATACAAACATTGGGATAATCTACATGCTGTGTTGAATGAGCATGGTCAGAATATATTTGTAAAAGCATGTAATATAGGCACTGCATAGTTTAAGCATTTTGTCAAGTTTTCACGCAAATGAGATGTGCCTCAGATGACTCACTGAACAGGTCAAATTTCAATGCACTTCCAGAGACATGGAGAAGTAGCAGAAGCCACAGGGTGCATACGTTTTGATGTGTGAGCATTTCCAACCGCCAGTGAGGGACTCTGACGATGAAAAAGAAGAAACAATGTGAGATATACGCTCTACTTTACAATGTAATGATTTTGATCTTAACCAACAACACCAACAGTAGAACTGTAGTGTTGTTTTTAAGTCTTTTTAACATATAAATCAATACATGTATTTCTTCAAAGGACGACTATAAACCCACAGTAGCTTTTGCTTGTACTGTTTTCATCAAGATGGTATGCAATTTATTATAATATTAAATATTAAACTGACTATACTAAATCTGTGCATCAGGTAGAACATAAAAGACAAAATGTGCTAAATCCTTACATATAACGAAACCACTTTACCTTCTCCCCTCTGCTTATGCTGTCGTCCGAAAATGTGCTTCTCTCTTCTGAAGTCTGTGAGACAAATCTCACTCCTTTTAAAGTCCTGCTAAAAACAGGGGGGGTGAATGTTTAGGTTCACTTCTCCACTCCTGCTACTTTCCCTAAGTTTCATTTCACATTAAAGCAAAGGGTGTTGCACAACAGTATGTGGTCCAGTTGCGACTTGTTTGAGGACAATGTCTAATTTCTGTTGAACCAGTTTTGTAGAGAGACCCACGTGTGAATTAAACGGCAAGACTCACAAAATAAGAATGAAGGTTTTACTCATTATCCCACCAAACACATTACATACAGTCTAATACATTTCTCACCAAAAATGTCCTTCAAATAATGTTGAGCTTTAGTTATTCCACAGAAAATAACATGTTCGGTGTGTACAGAATAATGTTTAACACGAAGCAAAGGGGAAAAAACCTTTGACCGTTTTGAGAGTGTACAGTATGTGTGTGAAAATGTATGCTTTAGGAGAATAAAAATCACAGTCTGATGAATCGATCTTTTGTACATTCATTATAAGAAAGGCTACAGTACTGTTGAGGGCCACATTTGGCCTGGGATGGAGATGATCCACCACAAGACGTGCTGCCATTGTTTTGACCGTTTCTAAAAAATCCAAAACGGGACCATATCTTACAGCCCATAGTTCTTCTGTTCATACCGAAGATGAACTGGAGTTGTGTCTTTAACAAACTCAGTGAGGAAGCAGCAGTTACCTCAACAGTGACTGGATTGTAAACAAAATGGAACAACAGTGCGGTTGCCTCAGGAGTGAGTGTCTCAGTCTATATGAACTCCAAGCCCTCGTATTTCACATCCCCAATCTTGGTTTCGGGTAAAAGGATGCGCCCATCAAGTGTGAAGGCCATGATGTAAGTGGCAATCTTTCCGGCGTCTTCCTCTGACTTGAGAGCCAGAATGATCTGGTTGTCCGTGTTGGGGACAAACTTGAAGGAGGAGAAACCGTGAGTGGGGTTGAGTGGACCCACTCGACTCACAATGATGTCTTTGAAATCTGGCGAGCAGCTGAGGACGAGGTTCGTGGCGCGGCGCTCGTCTGCCGTCTCCTCGTAGCGCTCCTTGCTGGCGCGGCGAGGGAGGAAGAACCAGCGCTGCAGGGTCTCGCTCCACGCTGCTGACTCGTGGATAAGATACCCTGAGGAGATTGAGAGCATTATGGTAAAGAGTAAAGAGAGAGAAAAGAAGTGGAAGCAATCGTGAGTGAGAGGAGATTGCCGTGCTCACCTGGAGGCTCTATCCCTGCAGCGGACTTCAAAGATTTGTACTTGGGAACCCAGTTCTCATGTTGTACATCCCCTCTGAAGCCCACTACTTTCACCCACTCTGGGTTGTTGTTGACAAACTCGCCTTCAGTGGTGGTCCACTCTTTCCCCAGACCACCGACGTACAGGTGCTTGTCCTTCACTGCCAGCCACTCAGCCTTGAACCCTATCAGGAGAAAGTACACAAGTGCAAGTTAGTAAAAGTACCAATTAAACACATAAAAATACTCCAGTCCTGCATTCAAAATCCTACTTGTACTACTAAGTACAAAAGTATTATCTGCAGAATACAGCATCAGTAAAAGTACTCATAATGCAGAAAAATGGCCGCTGTGACTGGTGTATTATCATATGTAACATTATTAGATTGTTACCATCAATGTGTAAGTTTTGGCGTTTTAGCTGCTGGAGGTGGAGCTAGTTTGAACCACTTTATATAATAATGTAGTGGTTCCCAAACTAGGGGTCAGGCCCCTTCAAAGGGACACAAGATAATTCTGGGCAGTTGGAGAGCTATAAAGGTTTTAAAGTACAGGAAAAAGTACAACATTCCCTCTGAAATGCAGAATAAAATGGAAAAACTCTGGTAAAATATCGAACTACAACATGTATGCGACCAGGGAAATGCCGACCTTTGGCAACGTTGCCGTCGCCGTCGGGTAAGATGACCCAGGGCACGGCCTTGTCACCATCAACGTGGTAGACGACGCCCGTTCTGTCGTCGACGCTGTAGAGCTTCCCATTGAACACCACCAGCTCAGACAGCTCCATACCCCTGCCCTTCTCCGACAGGTGGCTTTCCAGCATCACCCTGTCTGCATCCCACTCGACTGCCACCTTGTCACCACCTCGGGACACCAATAGGTACCCCCGCCTCATGTAGCTAAACCACGTCAGCTTCTTGTCACTACGAGAGCTTGTGTCCAGGTCGGCAATGACCCCGATGCGGTAGCGGGTGCCCTGCAGGGAGCGCTCAGGCGGACTGAGAGGGTAGGTGTCGTTGTAGTGGGACTCGGACTGCTGGGCGTCACTGCGACTGGCTCTCCAGCTGTGGGAGCCGTAGGAGTGGGAGCGCAAGCCTGAGCTCAGGTGCATGAAGAGCAGCACAACGAAGGCCAGGAAGGCGGCCACCGCCACGATGGGCTTCCACTTGAGGCGGAAACGAGGGTCTGTGGTGTTGGCCATGGAAGCCAACATAGGAAGGCCTCCCACAGAGATACGCAGAGTGTTCATAGGCTCATTCTGCTCCAGTCGAGTGAAGCCTGGGGGAGCAGGCATGGAGGACAGAGGCCTGGAGTGACCTAAAGAGAGAGAGACAGTAAGTCAGGGAAGCAGATAAGGCCTCATCTGTGTTCACTCATTTAATAATTGACTGACTGGTTGATGGAGTGACGGATTACAGTTTCTACTAGTCCTCCCACCATAGCTCTAGTCTTCAAGTAGGTAAATTGTGTTCTCTTGTTAACAAATCAACAATTCTCTTTTGTCTTAAAACAATGTCATATATGGTTCCTTACAAAGCTTCTTCCAGAGTCAATATCACAGTTTTAAAGACACATTTTTCAAGTCTCTCTCTCCCTTGTGTGCATGTTGTCCTTGACACTCTCTCTCTCTCCCTCTGTGTGTGTTTGTTTCCTTTCTCCTCTCTGTGTGAATGGTGTGCTTGAGCCCTGCTCTTGTGTGTTTTTGTAGTCTGTCCTCTTTCCAGGTTTCGACGGTGGAGAGGAGCTTGTGTGGCTCAAGTCCTTTCAGTTTCGCAGCACCTGGAAGTTGCTCAACGTCCTCCTGGATGCATATTCTCTCTCAATATATCTATAATTTTGTCATCCTGATTGTGCATGCTGTAAATTTCACTATGTTGGTCTGTCCTGTACGCATGACATTTATTGCATGTCTGTCCGTCCTGGGAGAGGGGTCCCTCTTCTGTTGCTCTTCCTGAGGTTTCTTACATTTTTTCCCTGTTAAAAGGGTTTTCCTCATCTGAATTGAGGGTCTAAGGACAGAGGGTGTCATATGATGTACAGATTGTGAAGCCCCTTGAGGCAAATTTGTGATATTAGTCTACATAAATAAAATTGCTTGACTTGACTCTGCAGCTCCTCAGCTCTGTCGTGTGCTGTATTTGCTGAACCACACCCACTTTTGAGCAATCCAATCACATATGTCGGATTTGCTTTAAAATCTTCCTATTACTAACCTCTCGCCCACATATTTAGTTTCGCTTAGTAATACGTGACATTACTGAAGTTAAAAGATGCGTGAACTTCCAAATCACTGTGACTTTAAAGAGAAACTATGTAACTTTAGCTGAACAGCAGACACTAAAGGGACAGGATAATGTTATATGCTACTACATAGTGTAACAATAGCTAAAGTGGAGAAGAGTCAAAAAGTCAGCAAACTGGTTCAGCAATGTCTGTTGAATAGTAATATCTTGCTAATGTCTGCTAATATTTAGCAACTAAAACTACTGGTCATACCAGACCAAGCAAGGCTGTAGCAGCATTAGATTGAACAGTGGTGTGTTTTAGTGCTTATGGATTTCCGCATGTATGTAAATTTTATGGTATGGAAATGTTTTCCTCAAATACAGGTCACCATTTAGGTTATACAAGATCATTAGGGCTGGAATTTAAAGCTATACCCTTTCAGATAGCAGGAAATAGTTAGAGCTGCTTTCAACCATGGGTCAATACCAAAACAAAAAAAGGTCTGAATGTTCCTTAACCCTGTAATACATTCACATGAGCGTATGCATAATTAGGCAGTGACTTGGGCCTATCTAAAATGGTTTTCCACAGTGGTAACAAACTGTGTGTCACTGTGCTGTAAAGACAAATAAACTAAATGTGTAATTTATCTGAAGACAAACAAGTTTCTTTCAAGCAATCCTCAGACCCAGCCGACAACATGACAGCACGAGTGACATTCAGATAATAAAACTCAATCTAATCCTACTCACATACTCTCCATAAGTAGACTGTTCGCCTCTAAATCAGATCTTTAGTCCCGTGAGCAGGAAGATCATTCATTTCAGCCTGTATTTTAAATTCTGGTAAGAGCTCACACAAGTGAGTGTATGTCGGGTTAAACATTCAATGACAAGAAGCAGGAAGTGGCCCAGCTTTAGGTTGGGTGAATATCAGGTGGCTACCATTGTGTCGTGTCAACGTGGAGGCTGGGAGGAGCCCGTTCGGTGACAATAAAGAGACGGCGGCTGTGAGCAGGTAAATCAGGAAATACACAAGCAGCACAGTCCTGATTAGTTAAATATTAATGCTAGAATGATTAGTCCATCAACATCAACCATTACTTGTTCAAGTCGTTTATCAAACAAAAAATTCCTGCCTCTCTAATGTCACAATTTGTAGCTTTTCTCTGTTTTCTATCTTTGACAATTGAAACTTTTTGGGTTTTGGGACGTTGTTCACACAAAACAAGACATTTGAAGACGTCCTCTTAATCAAAAGATAATCGATAATGAAGATGATTGTTAGTTGCAGCTCTCTCTAATATGAAAATGTGTTCAAACTATTTTGAAGCATTTTCAAGAACACAAAAAACACTTGATGTTTCCAGCTTCGTAAATGTGCAAATGTGCTGGTTTTCTTTGTCTTACATTACAGTACATTGAATATCGTTGAGTTTTGAACAGTTGGTCGGACAAAACAAGACTTCGAAGACTTTGTGATGGACATTTTTCACTATTTTCTGACATTTCATAGACCCAATGTTTAGTTTAATTTAACTTAACATAACTGATAGATAAAGTTAAGCAGTAAATTTATTTAAAAAGCATCTTTCAAGGGCAGAATGCCACAAAGTGTTTTGCAAAAGAAATAAGGCAACCAACATCAAGCAATAATGACATAAGGTCTAAACAGGTGGGTCTTGAGCTGCTTGTTAACAGAATACTGCAGATACTTAAATTTTAAAAGAAATATTTTATCAGAATCAGAATCAGAATCAGAAAGTGTTTATTGCCAAGTAACATACATTACAAGGAATTTGCTGTGGTCTGAAGGTGCTATTGTTTTGATAACAAATAAGTAGAATATAAAAGCTAAAATAAGAATAAGAATAATTCTTATTTTAGCTTTTATATTCTACTTATTTGTAGACAAGCTCATAATACAGAACTACATGGTGTTGCAAGGAGAAAGGTCCCAAAAATCATATTCCAGACACGGGAAAACTGTTTACTATACTGACGTTTCCTTTAAGACCCAACAAACTGGTGTGACCTCATCTGTCTGCTGCTCTCCACACTTGAAGGGTCACCACCAGCAGCCTCTATAGAGTGGAAACTGTGTGCAATCTACTCCCGACCAAATTCCAGGGACCTCTAAACTCGGCCTCAGGAGCTTCAGTCTCTGCGGCCTAAACACGGCTGCACCTCACTGAAAGGAGCTGAAAGACTCTTTCATAAGGAGGGCCTCCGAGCCAAACAGCAGTTCATTATGGCAGCAACATCAGGGCCACAATGATGAAGGCTATCCTCTCTGAAACACACCAACAAGTGGCTGATATTAATTCACTTAAAAAGGCCCAAATCCCCTTCACTGAAACTACACAATTGAACAGGCTTACCTCTTCGTCTCCTCCTGCCAGAGCGCTGACCCTGTGTCATCAAATGGACCTTTCTATCCTTAAAGCAGCGCTCCACAGTCAGTCCTGCGCTCTGCACTCTCTTACCACTCACAGATTATTTGCAGTGTAACCATGGCTAGGCCTTGTTAACAATGGTAGTGAACTTTAACTAGACTTGGAGGATTACGATCCAGTCCAAAGGGGCAAACCATGCAGGAGGCCGACACAATACAAGTTATCATTCATCGTAGCAGCCTTTGAGCGGCCAGGTATACCAGAGGTCAGGAAAACATGCGTTACCTGCACAATAACTCTGCATGAAAGGAGGAAAGCTGCAAATCTTGCAGGTGAAGTAGAGTATTCAAAAAACGAACCTGCAGTCACTACAAGGAGTTGAAATCCTACATAAAGGAGCTGTTTTTGTGACGCAATCAGTAATGAGTACTGTGACTGGACTGAGGCCAGAGATCAGCCTGATTACAACAGCAGAGCAGTTACGCCATCGACAGGGAAGCTATAAGAGCTCACTTTTAATTGTAATAACATCTGTTAATAACTGCTAAAAACTCTTCTTTTGTTCAAAAAGATGTTAAATTCAGTGTTGCACAATGAAAGGACATAATATACAATGTTGGGTTGGGCAACATGACAATATACATAACACGAGACATTAACCATACAGTTTGTACTGAAGTAGCTGTCCATATATTCATAATGTTTTATAATATCATAATATCTTATATATATTGTAAATTAGTGAGAAAGATACAGCAATATTTGATTTACAGGATTCAATTTGATAAAGGTCCATGAATATTTAAGTATTTAATGTAGTTATTTTATCTATAAAGGTTTCTCAAAAGGTGCACTATGCCACTATATCAATCCAAAATGATATATATTCATTAACCAAACCAGTCATTTTCTCTATTAGTCATTTGGTTCAAGGTGACATCATCAAAATATTTGTTTTGTCTTGACTACCAGCCCAAAACCCATTTATTTAACTTCAGAATCATACAAAACAGAGAAAAGTAGAAAATCTTCACATGCGAGCACCTGAAACTAAAGATTCATTTTTTGCTTGAAACTTGATTTAAAAGATTGATCGATTAGTAAAACTGTCGATCAATCAATTATTTAAACTTAAAGTGTGAATTAGTAAATGAGCAACTTCTGAGCTTCTCAAAGTGGAGCTCAGGGTATTTTTGCACACTGAGATTACAGTACGTCCCTGACAATACAGGCAGTTATGTAATTCTGCATGATGTCCTGTTTAGCCAGGAACATTTCAGGTAGAGCTGCTTGACGTTAGCCTCCAACATATATGACGCTGGTGAAAAAGTGTGAAAAAGTGAGCTTATCTGCTCTGAGCTTGCCGAGCAACTCTGTGCCGCCATAAAGGATGACATCTGGGGAGGCGGGCTTAAAAGAAACCAGATCAAGGAGACAGGGGGGGTGTGTGTGAGGCCCATAAATAGTTCACTTATAGCTGTAAGGCAGATTCCCAAAGTCCTGCATGTCAACAGACGTGCATTAAACTATGGCCCTGATTTTATCCAATGAGAAGATGCTGTGTGATAAATGGAACCACAATAGTGATATGCAGTATTTCTCTTGTAGGCGCAGACCACTGGGACCATCCCAGAGGCCCCCAAAGTGGTCCTGGGACATCCCCACTCTCTGCTATTGGCAGCCCATTAATTCACAAACCTCTGAAGCTCTGAGCTCCAACAGCTTCACTGATCATATTCATTATTATAACCGGTTTGTTATTTTGTTCAGGAAGGCAGCGATTTTAGGTCTCCCTCTCCTCCTTCACACACACACACACACACACACACACACACAAACACACAAACATACCGTCTGAATGTGTGTTCGTGTGTGCGTGTGTGTGTGTGAGTGTGTGTGTGTTAGCTCATGCCCCTGTCCTGCCAGCAGCGCAGAGGTTAACACAGATGCCATCACAAATCGCTGCGTTCAGAACCGCTCCGGATCCAGTGGCTCCTCGTTGGGCCTCGTACTCACCGCACACGTCAGATGTTCAGCTCGCAGTCGGTTGCAGCTCAGATGTCATTATTGTATCGCTCCCTTCCTCGACTCCTTTTCCTCCTTTTCCTCCTTTTCCCCGTTTGACCAAGCAGCAGCCGAACATTACTTCCTGTATGTGCTGATGACGACAGAGGGGTTTGTCAAACGGTGCCTTCAAGTGCTGTCGAACATTTGACCACTAGGAGACGACTCTTCAGAATCAGAACTTGACTGGACGCTTGACTTCCTCCATGCATTAAAACGCAGACCATATTATTCCTGTGTGGATGCAATTGTAAGACATTTTCAGGTGAAAATAAACCTTTATTAACTGAGTTCTGTTGTGTCCACTGCACAGTAAAGATTAATGTAGGTTATAGTAAATTATCTTGTTCCCACAATAAAAAAAGAAACAATACTTTTTTTTTGTAAGGGAGCACACGGAGTCTTGTGCATTTTGCGCATGTTAGATATTGAGGTTAATATTAATCCATGTCTGTATCTTCTTAACACCATGCCTGATCTTCTTCCAGATTTCAGACAATGCAGGATACTAATTATGATTAATTACTTTGCAAGATGTACTTTTTCACAGATGGAAAAGGCATTTAAATTATTCCATTCCATTCCATTATTTACCGTTAGAGAACTTAAGGCTTGAGAGGCAAAAATGTGGGTTAAGTTTTGAAGGCTTTTGAGCCTCTCTGGGAAACCTTTCAGTCGGAGGATTTCGAGATTTATCCAAATGTGGAGGGGATACTGAATTGTTCAGGGGTAAATTGATTTATTTCTTTGTACAACTCTGAACTCTTTATGTGGCAATTTACTTTCTCAGTTTTATAGATTTGTTTTTCCTCCATCTCTTCTGATTGTTATTGTACTACTAGATTTTTCCTTTTGTTGTTTGAAAGAACTTTGTATAGCAAGAATCTGAGAAATGTATGCCTTAATGTATATACATTTTTGCAGAGCTTTGTGCACTCTCCGCCAAACTGCATGTGCAAAGGGTGGAATTGGTTCTCCAGTTTTTAATGCATAAAATATGAAAAGTGCAAATGAAGAACATTTCAAGATCAAAGTGAATTATTTTTCGAATATTCTGTAGTCATTCTTTGACTGTGTGAACTCTCAGTAACTCAGATGCAATGAATTTATACCCTGTCTACATATAGATGACATTTTTGCTTTGTTCTTCTGTAAAATGTGCATAGGTCTTATTGTCTTTACGCCTCCATAGTTCACAAGTTCCTCCACATTCTCAAACACAATGACTCCTCAAATATTTGCCAAGGGAGCACCGCCGTGCAGAGAGTCCGGCTCTTTCTTTAGAAGAGGATACAAATTATGGAAAGGCCCAGAGGTTCAAAACAACAACAGTTTTTATTTGGCAAACCCCGTGAAATACAGAATACTGTAAAAGGCACTTTAATGGGGAATTACTGTACAGAGTACAACAGTGAAACTGCAACTCATGTAAAAAGGTCCAACTACAGTGTGAGATAAGCGAGGAAAAGCAAGAGGAAAAAGCAATGTAAAAAAACAATTATGATTTGATTGTCATATATACTGGACTGGAAGGATTAAGTAAGATGATAAATATATCAATTTACCCCAATATCGCTGAATTTCTTAAATCAAATTATGGCTGAAACATTTGCTGAATTGGATATTTTTAAAAACTGTAACTGAACTCAAGAAAGGCAGATTAACCTCCTATAGAGGTAGCTGATACAAATGAAAAGTTTGGCTACCTAAAACAAAACAAAACATCCTTAAATACTAGCAGAATTGGATTTAAAACATTAAAATTAACAATCTTCGATCAGATATTTGCAATTAACTGCCCCACAGAAATGTAATGTGTTTTTCAGTGCATGAAAGCCATTTTTCAGTGGTTGATTATTAAAAAAAGAAAAAAAAATTACAGTAGTTACAGAGGGAACATTTTCGATGCACCCGTCGATTAAATAATATGGGTTTGTTTTGTGGTGGAAAGACAATACGTACTGAACTACATCACTACATTACGGCTGTTGAATTGCTGTATATGAATCTGAGGAGTAATCAAAATATATATATTTGTATGTACTAAACAGTAACATGTTCATAAAAATAGGCAATTGTCCATCTCGACAATCCAAAGATGCAGATTTCCTGGCAACAAAGTAAATCCTAACCTGTTTGTTGATTAGTGCTTTGATATTAAAAGCTCTCAGATTGCACTCAAATATGAAACAAAATGACTACAGTTGGTTTGGTACAAAGACAACAATGGCACCGTCATCCTCTCTCTTATCAAGACAATCTCCTTCTAACAAAAAAAACTGAACTCCAGAGTTCACCTGCTGTGTTTGGCACTTTGAACGACACAGCAAACACCAACCTAACAAAATAAAAACACATCAGTGCACCCAGAAAATATGCAAACACGTTCTGCAGGAAGAAAATGGGAGTGCAGAGAACAGTCTGAGTTGTAAATGAAACCATTGGCACACATCAGAAAACTCTCGTCGGAGTCGTGTGAATCTCAGTCCTTCAGTAAGCTGGAGGCTGGTACTCTCCTGGTTGCTCCTGGCTGTGGGAGAAAGGCGACTGCTGGTAGCCTGTGGGGCCGCTGCTGCTGCTGCTGCTGGCGTATGGAGCAGGCGGGTATGGAGTGGTCTGGTCGTTGGCTGGGTCTCTGTACTCCTGGTCAAACTCACGGACGCCTTGGCGATACCTTCCGAACGCGAAGTAGGACAGGAGACTCTGTTGAGAGACGTCTGGATTAGTGAGTGGACTCTCTGGCAAAGTTATGCGTTATCACATGATTTTGTTAGTCAAATGCGGGAGGCGGCGAGAGGCTCACCCAGGTGATGATCGAGAAGAAGGAGAAGGCCACGACGGCCCGGGCGGCATCAGCAGCGACAGCAGAGGAGTTGGTTTTGGACCACTGGCTGGCCAGCACACAGAAGCAGATGAACCACAGGAACGTCCACGCAGCTGCCCCGTGATGAAAATGTCAAAGCAGAGAAATACATAGTCAGGATTAAATTCAATTAGGCTGCACTTCCTATTTTTTGGACACAGTTCCTTTATTTTAGTATGAGCAGTCTACAGTGAAACCTGACACTCACCTGAGAAGACCAAATCTGCTATGACAATGAATTTTCTCTCTTTGGCATTGCTGATCTGTGGGAAGTAGCCGTCCAGTATGAGGAAGACAACGCAAGCCAAGAAGGCCAGGACTCCAATTCCGACTCCGTAGCTGCAGGCGCTGTCGTTGTCGTTGAACATGCACTTGGTCTCGTCCTTGTTCACGGGGTTAACATAGCCTTCTGCTGTGATGGTTGCAAACACCACGATGGAGAATAACTGCAAAGAGGGGACACACAGGGTTAATGCCACAGGGAGGTGATGAAAAATGCGTGGGCGCATGATTCTTATCACATGATTCACATTACAAGAAAGCTTTCACCATTAAAAAAGACAAACATCTGAATTCATATTTAAACATCTGTCGAGCCAAGTGGAGCTGAGCAGATGCTGCTGCAAAAGTTTCAATTCCTGATCTATTTTAACACTTTAAACATGGCATTTAATAAAAAAACAACGACAGAAGTGTAATCAGCAACGATTTAGATTAATGATTAATCTTTAGTTTAGCCAAGCAAATATTCTCTGGCTCCAGTTTCTCAAATGTGAGGGTTTGCTGCTTCTCTCTATTTTAAAATCATTTTGAACTGAATTTATGACGAAATAAGACATTTGAAGGCGTCACTTTGTGTTCTCAGAAACAAATTTTCTTTTCTTTTGACATTTCAAAGACCAAACGATTAATCACCAAGCAAATGAATCGTTAGTTGCAGCTCTACATTCAAATTTCACTAATCTGAGTATCCCCACACAAATTTCTATAAAATCTTACTGGACTTAGATCCTTTTCTACCTCTTGAGTGACAAAACCTTTGCTGTCAGGGCTCCTTGAAATTGAAATGACTTGCCTGAAGAGATAAGGGCAGCAAACTCCTTATCTTCTTCTCAAAACGCACCTTCTTAAAATAGCTAATTATACTTTATTCATTGTTTTAACTTTGTTGCTGTTGGTCTGCTGTTGTTTTGATTTGTGTTATTGTCAAGCACTTTTCAATGTGTTTATGAAGAGTGAGATGTAAATAACGTTTATTATTATTGTTATTATTATTATAACTGCATGATTTAAGTTTCACCATACCAACTTATTTTAACTGGCCTATAAAGTTTCGCAGATGCAGACAAGTGGAGCTCAACAGATGACGCTGGAAAAGTTTCAATTCCTGATCTTTTGTCACACTGTAAAGTCCCCACAAAAAAATGAGTGACATCTTCTGAGTTTTAACTCTTTCAGGTCCACTTTTCAAAACACATTCACCAACAAAAGTGCCAAACAAATTGCCCATCATCAGGTGGAAATTTGGCAGTTAGTGCGGTGACACAGCACTGGACATGCTAGCTAACATTAGCTTCTTGTGCTAAAGAAAATACACCTAATTTCACTTTATATAACGTTTATTTAAGATTTCAACCAAACACCCAGTTTATGTCCGGTGTCGGCAGCTCAGAAAGCTAACACGCTGTACAATTGACATATTTGTGTCGACCCTGGCAGCTCACATATGTTAACATAAACTCGGTGATGTGACAGCTGGCTAACTTTGATGCTAATGTTTCCGTGTAGTCACTCACCCAGCTCAGGCACCGCAAAATCGTCTGAGGCTGTTTTACAAAATGCTCAAAATCAAAAGCACCGCCAGCCAACGAGGCTCCATAAGCATTGCTCTGCATTTTTTCTTCACCCCAAAAAATGCCTGTCCAACGATGTAAAGGCGAGCTGTAAAAAGGGGTTAGTGTTCCTGTCAAAGTTGGTACAGTTTCGTTTTGTTAAACAGCTTCCTGAAAACTTTTCAAAGACCGCCCCTTCTGTGATGCGTTCAAACGCTCCTCGTAAACTGCGGACACCGAGTTCAGTGAGAAGTACCGTCGTGATATTCGTGGTGTTTTTAGCTCGAAATAGTGCTCTAGGAGGCATTAGTGACTGTTTATTTTACAAGGTGCAAATGTTCTTGCTTGTTCTATCTTATTTGATAATAAATTATATTTTGTTTAGCTGAGTTTATTTGAGTTAACTTTATTGTCATAACAACAAACGCCGTTATGAATTTCCCTTGGTGAGCCCCAGTGCGACAGGAGAGACGGGACAACCTTCAACACAACAGATTTATAATAAAACCATAATGTACAAAAGATCATATCAAAATAGTATATTATTAATACAGATATGCTTACTGATACATGGAGGCTATGCTAAAAACATTCAAATTCAATGAATACCCTCAATAATATCTCTTCATAATAATAATCAGTATAAACATGTGCACTGATACTGGTTTGACTAATTTAATGTAGTGTTACAGTTCCACACTACGACCACTAGATGGCAGTGAACACTCGTGATTCTAAATATAGTCAAGTCACCTGTCAACTTAATTCAGCTTTAAGACACAATACCATATTGGAACTTCCGGTGGAACTTTTCCAAATAATTAGATACATTTGTACTTTTTGGTATGTGTGTGGGGGGGTATTATTATTATTATTCCATGTCCCTATGGACCCCCACTACATGGGATACATGGGACATCAGGGATGCTTAACTGTTTGCTCGTCATCAGATGCAGACAGATAACTTGCAATTGCAAATAAGGCACAGCTGTGCTGAGAGAGAGAGAGAGAGGAAGTGTCTATGATGTGACAAGTAGTCAAGAATAGAGTGCTACAGTGTCAGAGATGCAGCCACTACTCTGTGGTGCACTATGTGTGATATACAATTTATAGTAAACTGACCCCATCAAGGACCATGGCATACAGTGTGAGCTTCAGTGTCAACATTTGTCAAATGGATTCTGACTATGAGTAAGTCCTCTTTCTATTTCAAGACTTTGAGAGCTGTTTTACTTTTTGTTGTTTAATTGTACCTGACATTTGCTCGACATCTTCCTGTTCGGGTGGACTAATGCACTTAGTTTTAAATTTGTCTTTAGAAGCAAAAAGAAAAAGTAGTTGTTTCCATGAATCAACATTGGTGGAAGTTTTTTTCATCCAACTGTGCTACTAATAAACTAAGTTGTAGTTGTATTTTCTATTCTATCTATAATTCACAAGTCTTCTTGATGTTCGTTTGAATGAAGTCCATGCTCCTACCGAGTGAAGAAAACAGAGTTAGATTGAAGCATATTTGCCCGTACTTAGTGTTATTCTTGAGGCCTCATCCTCGTTAGTATTTGGAACTGGAAAGCATTCAAGTTTTGAAGAATCCGAGTTGCTGCAGGAAACGTGTTCTGTAAAATGGAAAATCTCTAGAACGTGTCTCATATACATGCTGCTGTACTGAGGGTGCTCGACTCAATGCCTTTGGGACTCTGGGTCATTATTTCCTCTGATGGTTTTTTATCTTTCAGGAACCTGGGAGAAGATGAACCGGGTCAGGACTCCTTCCAGCTCACTGGAGAACCAGCCTGCAGCACCCAGAGGGGTCCTGAAACCCTACAGATGGACGTTTTTAGGGAATGCACAGGTACAAATACAAAATGTCTACAGAGGTCTTTTCAAACTGCAGTTTCAATTGCAATATGTATGTATTATATGTATATGTAGATTGAAAAATGTATTAAACAAGTAACATTTTCTGCCAAATAGACGGCCACATGAGAGACGAGTCACTTGAGGGGGAGCAGATGAACTCTCTGTTGAGGCACCGCTGGTCAGCTGCCACCCTAAAGGTTCTCTCCTCAATGCCCAGTCGCACTGCGGGTGAGATGAAACCTTTCTCTACTGTCTAATAGTTTGACAGTGTGCATTTACATGTGAACTATAACATTTGCTACAATTACCTTGCCCACACAGGTCCAAACACTGCTGCAGTAGTTTCCCGGCGTGCCAGAAACACATCTCGGCTACACCAGCACCAGACCTCCTCCCATGATTCTTCTCACGCCTCCAGACCAATCCAGGATGACTTCGTCCAGGCAGATACAGAGGAAATCAGTACTGAAGGTGGACAGAAAATGCTAAGCTACTAATGTCTCCAAACATTAGACAACTGCTGTCATTAGTCTGCAACATCCTCATCTAACTTTTACAGAAAACAAGAAGGAGCAGTTGGTGTCCAACCTCCGAG